>NW_024884475.1:51835970-51895245 GCF_019232065.1 Centrocercus urophasianus
GAGGAGAGGAGAGGAGAGGAGAGGAGAGGAGAGGAGAGGAGAGGAGAGGAGAGGAGAGGAGAGGAGAGGAGAGGAGAGGAGAGGAGAGCACAAGCTCACAGGGTATACTTCAGGCTGCCAAGAGGATTTTTACAGAATTAAATATAAGAATCTTAATTGTAAAGGAAAACCAATTTACTATCTTGACACAGCCTTTTTCTTATTTGTTTTCACACACGTGTGTGCTTGGTTTCAGAGCCTTACATAAGTGGCATGCTTTTTGCACCTATAGCTGTTGGCGCATGCATGGCATTGGTTTACTGGGTGACAGCAAGCAGTGCATTTGTTGTAAAAGGGCAGCTCAGATGCCTGGTTTATAATTCCGTAATGTGTAACCCATGTGTTTCAAAAGCTGCCTTGTTGTTGAGGACGTGCACAGAACCTCAGCAGCCTGTATTCCATCTCTGCACCGCACGGAAGGATGAGCCCGCTAACGGTGTTTACCCACCTCGTGTTTGCCTACTGTATGAAAGGGATGCTGTTATCATCGGGCAGGCATTCCGAGCCTCTGCCAGACAAGGAGCACTCCACACGCTCCCCCGCCTTCTGCCCCGCTCCGTCCGTCTCCATCGGCTCAGCCCCACCTAGCGGGGGACGCGGGCAGCAGCTCGGAACTGGGCGGGGGGATTCGGGGGTTGCAGCCTCCGGCCTTGCCGGAGGGAGCGGTGGCTCGCAGGAACTTGGGCAGCAGGGCTCACGGATGCTTCATCTCTGCTTTTTACTCCCTCCGCGTGAGCTGCGGAGACCGCTTAGGTTGTTTTCACTTTGGCTTCCCCATCTGTCTAACACGTGCCGTGGTTTAGCAAGGTTAATGCGAGGCATAAATAATCACTAAATAAGGCAAATGACCAAGAAATCCTGAAAGCAGATTTTCTGATGAAGCTGTGCTACTCCATGTGGGAACTGCTGCTGGTTTTGTTCGGGGTCTGCTGTGTGTGCATGCCAGGGGGGCAGAGCACTTCTTTGGAGTTAAAATGCAGTATTTGGCGGATGGGAAGGGGAGCTGAGGGAACAAGAAGGACTGAGTCAGGAAGGACGCTTCTGCAGCAGAGCAGAACGGTCCTTTAAAGTTGAGAGGGAGCAGCTCTGCGGGTTTGCAACAAGACAGGACAGAGGTGCTGTGAGTGTGCCCAGGGCTATGGATCCAGAAGCAGAGATGCTTCAAAGCAGAAACTGTCTCAAAGCTGAAGTAGGATTTCCCCCTGCAGTAACTGAAGAGCAGTGATGCCTGAAATTCTTCATAGAAGAAAACCTAGCTGACAGATTTACATTGGAGTTGCTTTGGCTTTAGCAAGGCTGCCCGAGAGACTCCAGGGGTGTTTGACACAGCATGTGCCCAGCATCCCCCAGCAGGAATGCACAAAATCATCACAACACTGCATGAAGCTGCTGCTTCCAGAGAAGAATCACAGCCACTTCATGTTTACATGAGTGAGAGCTCAGAGAGCTTCTGGAGAGCAAAGTGGAAATGTATTTCCTCACTGAATTTCTGGTTGTAGCACAAAGAGATCAGTTAATAACAGGTGCTTGGCTAAGTATTCTCAAAGGTTCTCCAAATATTACTATAATTTGGTTTAAAAACACCGCCTTAAACTGCAATTCTGTATTTTATCCATCTCACATCTCGGAAAAAAAGGAACAATTCTGATGTCATAAAAATTCAGTTTTCTATCTATATTACTCTGCACGAAAAGAAGCAGAGAGCGTCAGTGGAGCCGCTGAACAGATCTAGTGTTAACAAGTCCAATGCCTCCCCCCCATGCCTTAGCTCCCAGCTGCTGCCCGCAGCAGGCTCTGTGCCACAGCTCTGCTGACTGGTAAGCACCACGCCTGGTGGTACATGGTGACACGGGCACCTGAATTTGTGTTTTGGAGGGCAGACATGAGAATTTCATGTTGTTTGATCTAAGTTTCATGCCTGGATTTGATCTGAAATAGCTCTCAGATTTGTGCGCTGTTTTTACAGGGCATCCCAGCACACAATACCTTCTTCAGCAGGGTTTTGTGTTTGATTAAAGAGTCAGGTGAATAACACAGACTGCAAAGCTGTCTGATTTCATTGAGGTTTATCCTATATTTAGGGATCTTGCCTGATTCAGGCCCACAGACATTATCAGTTTCCCGATCTGTTATTTCTGTGTAAATTCAGCAGTAGTTCTGGGAGTTGTAACTTGTCATCCAGGATTTCTACCAAATCACATCTATCCTGGATTACTGATCTGTGTTTTTGCAGATCTGGCTGAGGGTGAAATTTGAATCTGAGCAGCTGCCAAACAGGGCATCTGTCAAGAAATTTACATACTGTTATATTTCTGTAGTTCTCCGCTCTATGTAAATAATATTTGCCTCCTGGCATCTTCCGCACAGAACTGATTTCCTCCCTGTGGTTTCTTGCCAGAATCTTGGCCATTTCAATAATTGAGACTCACACTGAGGCCTCAGAAATGTTAATATCCACAAGGACTAAAATCACAGAGTGCTGCATGATTTTAGCTATTCTAAAAATGTATGAAGAATGAAGCATGTCATATCTTGAGAGACATCATGCTTCCTTGCCCCACTTCTGCAGCCCTTTGTAGTGCAACAGACGGAAGCTGGAATCCGTCCCTGTATGCATGGTTGATATCTGTGCTTTGGAGGAAGATGGAACTCCTTGGCCAGTATAACTGTTCAAGCTCCGTTTCACCCAGCACCAAACCAAGGGGATCTAGGGATGCATCAGAGTGGTGAGAAGGTAGGCTCACCACTAGTTTCACCAAGTTATACGTGATGCTAAATATCCTGTAATCTGCAGCCAGCTGGTATAATGCTACTCTAGCTTAGCTCAGGAAATAGCAGCAACCTGAGAGTCAGGAATTTATAACCAGCTCCCTAAGGCTCTCTTTAATCTCGATCCAGGAGCGAACGTGTCTCCAGTCTTTATCAGCAGAATCTTCCCAGGCAGAGTCTGATCCTTGTCTCTGGGAACGCTGTATCAACGAAATCATATGTACATCAAGCCTGCTAAGTAAAACAGGGCCAGGGAGCAAGCTGGACCACAGATTGCCTTTCCAGCCTAATTATTAACGCACTCTTGACACGAGCCAAGGAAAAGTGTACATAAGGACTATTCCCAACTGTAAGGATGGAGGATACTGCACCACTTGGCTCCTTCCAGCTTCTGTGGTTTGCTTGCCTCCATCCACAACAGTGTCCCAGGCTTTGCACCCTCAGGGGGCCTCCTTATGCCTACCCCAGGGCATGCAGCACATACCCTCAGCATCTTGCTATGAAATCTGGTAAGCTGCAACACATTACTGCACTTTGAACTGAAATAAACACATGAAAAATAGTAATTATATACTAGACTGCAGGGCATCTGTGGAGCCTCTGAAAGACCCAGGCAAGTGCTGCACAGAGTAGTTAGACTGTAAAAGGTTCCTGGCCCTGTCTTGCTAGCTTTACAGGCAAAGATGCTGGTGCTAAAAATGGTGTTACTATGTGTAGAGTGCTACAGATAATGTCAAAATTCAGTGAACTGTGTAAACCGTAAAAAAATCAATCCATCACCGTGCCAAGAAGACTGGTTATGCAATATCTGTCACTGTCTTTAGTACAGTATTTCATATTCTTTCCTAAGTTAGCTCCTCTGATAGAGGCACATTCTGTTTTCAGAGGAAGAGATATTTTATGGCTTAAATGAATATTTTAATCACATATTATCACTCAATCTTGATGAACTATGTTTTCTAATGAACACACGCATGTCTGTACTAATTGACAATCATCGAAGGGGGAATTCAGTCCTCATATTTTTGAAGCTGAACTGAAAGGCATATATAATTCATTCTCATTATCAATTTAGCTTTGCAGGAAAAAAATAACTATGGAAGATAGGAACTTCTTTCCTATTTTTCCACGCTTTTTTTGCAAAAGGCATTTCTGTGATTTGCAATGAGATAGAATGAAGATCCATCAAATACCTGTACAAACTTGAACTGGATTGAATTATAGCAATACAAAACCAGACCTATCCCTCCAAGTCTTAGTGAAGCTGCTTTAGTTTTACAGGGCTGGTTATTTTCAGGGCTGTTAGAACACAAACCATAATGTGATGAAAAAGAAACCCCACAATGTTCTGTCCTATCTTAGCCAAGTCTGTCCAAAAGTGAGGATTTCTTTGCTTAAAATATTTCCCTGAAACACGAAGGTGTGGACAACCTGTTTCTGGGAGCTGTTGAAGTAACAGACACTTTCAGATCATCTGACTGGATGATCAGATCTTGCAGTCAGCAGACCAGCATGAGTGTAGAGCCCTGTACACAGGTCCTACCAATGGGCGCAGGATGGGGAGTCCCCACTGGATGAGGAACACCAGGAGCTGTGGTTTCTTTCTATAGGTCGGATTGCATTGTCTGGTAACACTAGAACCTGGGCAGGATTTGCATCATTCACCAGGTGTTTACAAGAGACAAGGTGGCTTCCTTCCCTCCCTCTTTGAAACCATCCTAAGTTGCAGAGTACTGGCAAGGGAGACAGCTGCTCTTTGTACGACTTCCAGGAGGGAGCGAGACTTGCTGGATTCTCTGGATGAGGAATGAGAAACGTGCTCTCTTCCTATTTCCCTGATTAGATTTTTTTTCAGCGGTTGTTTGTGATAGATTGCTATGTGAACAAAGCAGCAAGCAATTGGCCCTCATTATTTTTATACAAAATCTCTGCTTCATCAGCTCTCACCAGCAGAATCACTCCCGTCTTCCCTTTCTGTTAATTGGTCTATTTCTTCATAAGGGAGCTTTATTTTTTTCACAATTCCTCTGTCTTTTCTATGTATCTTTTAGAGCAAATCAATTTTTTGAACAAGTTGCTTCCTTCAAGAGCTCTTTCCTCATTTAAGTGGGCTCCAGTGTATTAAGAACTGAGCTGGATGCAGCTAAGTTAACAACATTTCCAACCATATTCCTTGGGTATTTCTCTGTATTAGCTAGGTTTAGGGAGTTGCCATGGAGGTGTATTTGCCTCCAGATGAGTCAGAATTATTTAAAGATGTCTGTCTGGATCAGAAGGTTTTATTCCAAATTATGAAAGGTGCTCAAGCCTTCATCTTTAAGCAGTCCCTGCCCCTGCAGCTCTCTTCAGATGGTCTTGGTGCCACTTTGTTCTCAAAGCGCTTTCCTCTTTCAGGTCTTCTGCACTGGTGCCTTTGCAGGGTGTCTTCTCTATTTCCCTCTACTGCAATTGAAGGCAACGAGACTTTTAACCAAAGACCTAATGCAAACCTTTGAAATCAGGAAAAATGTTTTCCTCCTTAGGCTTCTCTAGGTATTTTATCACCCACTTCCCACCTGCTGCCCTCCAAGGAAGTTAAAAGTAGCCTCAGGGCTTCTCCCTTCTAAATCCTCAGTAAATACAGGGTGACTGAGACTTCTCCCCTCTTTTTGCTCACGATTTCTGTATGGTCTTCTTTTTCAAAGTGAGGTCTCCTTACCCAAAGAGATACAACAAAAAATAAACTGTAGAAAGAACAATTCAGGATCAGATTTCTTTCACTGGGCATTGCATTCATGGCTATTATTATAGTATTCCTGGGTGGAATAAAGAAATAGTAAGAGAGATGTGCTGAGTAGCCTCTTTCTTCTCTCTGCTTCCTGAGGGCCATGCACTATAGCACCTTGGAAATTCTTCACCACTTGTCTTGAGTGCAGAAGTGCTCAGCTTGGCACTGAGAGAGCACATTGCTTCTATGGGCTGCACCAGTTCTCTTAGAATCACGGAATCATAGAATCATTGCATGGCTTGGGTTGGAAGAGACCCCAAGGATCATCAAGTTCCAAACCCCCTGCCATAGGCAGGGTTGCCAGCCATTAGATCAAGTACTAGATCAGATTGGCCAGGGCCCATCCAACCTGGCCTTGAACACCTCCAGGGATGTGGCATCCGCAGCCTCTCTGGGCAACCTGTTCCTGCACCTCACCATGCTTTCAGTAAAAAACTTCCCCCTGACATCTAATCTAAATCTCCCCTCCTTTAGTTTAGTTTTCTCCTATCCTAGGTGGGCTTTCCTCGTTCTACAGGAACATTATATCAAGCTGTTTAGTGCCTAGTAGTTACCTACTTTAATTTCACTTTTTTCCCCAGTCTCTGCACTCATAAGATATCTGAAAAGATGCTATCAGTTACTTCTTTATGCACACCCACATTTGTTCATCTCTGTGCTAAGTAATATAATTACTCATGTCTGCAGAGATTGCACATACAGGTATGAAGACCAAAATAGTAAACAGATGTCAAGCATAATTATGATATACATGTGTGAATGTCTTCATCTGTACATGAAAAAGAACTTAAAAAATATTTTGGTTGTGGTCTTTATCCAAATTTACTTCACCAGCCTCAGGTTTTGCACTTATCTCTAATTCTGCATTACCTCAAAACAGGGATTTCCCATGTTACTTTTAGATGCCAGAAGCACTCGTCAAATAGAAATAGGTCTGATACAGCAGTGTGGAGCAGCATGACCTGGAATTGCTTGCTGTGGGCAGCCTTGCTTTACCTTTATGACAAAGTCCAGAGGAAGACAAAAATTGCTAAGAGAATTAGTCTACAGGTACAGCATAGTGAATTCAGTGGTACTAAAGGAACAGGAAAGCAGACTCTCAGTTGGTGTAACAATTCCTGAAGTTCTTCAGCAAGGCTTTGTTAAATGACTCTCTTTTCCCAAATGCATGGTATTTCAAATTGCAGGCAATGTAGTATGAACAGCAAAAGTGTTATCTGATGAGATCAAGTGGATGCTCGATTCTATTTCGTAGGCATAGATTTTGACGTCATTTTTCTTCTAACTTCTTGATAATAGAAGGCAGATTTTTTTGTTGCTGTTGTGTTTTGTTATGCTTTTACCCTCAACAAACTTGTGGGGTAAGATTCAGTAGGAATGTGAAGGATGAAAGCTACCAAACTTTCTTCAGACTGTTCTAGGCACGTATGTTTTGTCTATCTGTGCAGCTTCTGTTGTCAGTGATTTGTTTCTTTTCACACCTAATCATGATGTCAAAATCCGTACAAACAGGTTCTCATCTTTTTCTGGTGTTGCATTGATCTGAACTTGGAAGACTCTTGCTAGTCATGCAGTCAGGCATAGCCAAACACAGCAGATCAGAAAATTAGTGACAAACTGATTTATCAGTAATGTGCAGAGGCAGAAGAACTGAAATATTGTGGATGTGTACTACTATTTCACTGTGCTTTTGTTGACAAGATAATTAACATCTAACAAGGTCCTTGGTTCTGACAAAGCCCCTTGAAGAAAAAAAAAATAGTTTCACAAAAAATATTGTAAAATTGAAAGGAACTGAGTCACAAAGATGTCACTCTCAAGAAACTGAGGAAAAAAACACAACAACATCATAGGCCTGCGATTATTTCCATTTGCAGGAAAGTAATCTAAAGAGTTAATTGTCCACCAAATAGATAATAGTCCACCAAATGTCTTCCTCGCTTGGGAGGAAAGCACTCACTGTGCTGCCATTTGCAGTCTCCTCAAACATGATCTCACACCAATGTATGAGTTCAAAGTGCTAATAAGGAGAGTGGCAGATGAAGTGTCCATCTTTCACCACATCCCAAGAAGGTTGAGGCATTTGGTCTTCTTCTAACACTTGCGTAGTATGTGGTCGTGGGGGCTGGGATCCTCCGGCTGTTTGGGAACGTGGCTGCCCCATTTGTCCTTCCCACCAGCACGTCACTGATTTGCACAGTTCCTGGCAACTATCACACAGCACAGATCTCCTCTACCAGATCTCTCCAAGAAGATCTGGAGCACCAGAACATGGGCTGTTTGCCACCGCAATGGTCCTTCTGTCAGTGTCCCTCAGAAATCATTTCCTGCATAAGCAGAGCTTCCTCCATATTCTGTAAGCTTGGAGAAAAGCAAGTGGAGAGAATTTAGTAACCTTTTCTTCACATAAGAATAGATTTACTGCTTTTCTGGAGTTGAAATGAAAACTCATTTTTAACTGATACTTCTATTACTTTCCATGTATTATTTTCACCTTTTGCTTGGTGGTTCTGCTGATTATTTGAAAATATTGGGTTTTTTAATGGCTTTTTATCAGGCATAGGAAAAGTACACAAACTTCTGAGCTGAAAATGTTCAGAAGAGAAACAGACTGACTGAACATCTGGCTTGCACCCAGAACCGCTGTGTCACCCAAATTATTGTAAAATTAGAGGGAATTATGTTTTTGACTTGTTTATGCTCTTGACATTAGAAATTCAAGCCACAAAAGCTCAGGAACCAACCTGAGCTTTCTAACTTAGGAAACTTGGCTCCCTCTGTAGTCAGTGAAGAGAAAGAAAAAATAATCTCCAGATAGGTGTTCCAGCTTAAGAGATCAAAACTGGCTTATTTTTTTCCACAAACAATTAGAGGTCCTGTAGCTGATTGTATGCACACTACAGGTTTCCCAGTTTGCTAATGCTTTCATTCATCTTTCACTTACTTTCAGTTTCTCAACCACTGAAAAAATCTTTACAAGAAAATATTCAGGAGCCAGTGAAACTTGCAAGCAGGATTTTTCACTTGTTCTAAGTTCAGGTTACATATGTAAAGCTTCCTCTTTTATAAAATTGGATATATTATTCTAACTTTTAGAAGAGCCAACACTGTTTTCTGAAACTGACCTTTACATCTAGTGTTACAGCCAATTATGCAAAATCCTCCCAAAGTCAGATCATTCCTTCTGTTTTATCTATATGAATGGCATTCCTCAGAATGGTTTCACACACATCTTTCATTGCTTCCACCTCTTCTGCAGATTTGGCATATAAATATCAACCTGTTTGTAGTATTCACAAAAATTTTGAATATTGATGGGATTTTCCTCTGATTTAAATGTAAAGGGCTTTGTGCCACATGAAAGCCTTCTTCTTTTCCACTCCTTTTCTAACTTGTTTCTTTACACAGACACTAAATTACTTTTTTTTCCTTGGTGATTGTGACCAAAAGGCTTGAGTCCTGTAAATCAAGCAAGCAGGCTTTTAAATTGTTGTCGACCTTCAGCAGTACAAGTTAGGAAAAGGTATCATGTTATCTTCCATGTAGATGCAGCTGGTTAAACTAGAAATATATAAGGAGGAAGTGTAGGACCTGTCTGCCCTGCTCTGAGGCTGAGCACAACTTTTCTCAGTTTGCAGTTCTGGTAGTGTGGCATGGAAATTACTCATTCACTGAGTGATCGCCATGGCTTTGAGGAGCTTTTCTTTTCTTTTCTTTTCTTTTCTTTTCTTTTCTTTTCTTTTCTTTCTTTTCTTTTCTTTTCTTTCACTCAGGCACACAGAAAAACAAACTTTAAAATAAAAATTAAAAAAAAATCTATTTTTATTTATTTATTTTTTTTAATTAGGAAATATTTTCATTGTGGCACTTGGCAGGAAGCAGAAACAAAAAGTCTCAAAACTCCTTTGGAAAATTTCAATTTTTTAAAGCTAGTAAAATGTTTAAATTGTCAAGTTGTTTTGAGGTTTGTAATAAAAACCAAAATACGTGTGTAATGCAGTATTTTTCATACAATATATTTGATGGTGTGGTTACAAAGACTGGAGATGGCATCTCTGCTTTCATTTGGTCAAACTCACATCTTAACCATATTGCTTTTTTAATCTATTGCTACCTTAAATGAGCATTGCTGGTTTGCAAATTTTTTTCCAAGTCCAAACAAATCTCCCATTGATCTTATCAGGAATTTTACTCTGATGTGAGATTCTAAGTTAATTGTTAATGAAAATGAACATGACATCAGTAAAACAGTTTTTACTGTCTAGTGCTTTTGGAAGGTTTGTTTATAGAGCTTATAACTTAAGAAGTAAGTTTGCATGTCTTCCAACATAGCCTACAAACTTGCTGAAAATAAAGAAGCGACATCAGGAGCTAATATCAGTGTTGACAAGGACAAAAACAGAAACCCAGCAGCAAATTCTCTGTCAGCCTGTTTAAGGCAGAGATTTGAAACTTTCTCCAGCTTGTGGGTAATATCACATTTCTCCCTCCTCTGTCCCCACCCTCCTACTGAGATCAAAAGACAATATTCATGCCTCTTTGTAAGCATTGTGCCATCTGCACAGCTCCATTTGTAGAAGCAAAGTCCAACTTGTCCTCAGCTTTCTTATTTAGATGTACAATACAGAGAGTGCTGCTAGAGATGTGATGTAGTAGTTTTGTTACGTATGAGCCTAAAACCTGAAACCTGCCCTGTGTGCTCAGTCCTAGTGGTAGCAGCTTCCCACAGAGTCAGGAGTCAAGATCGCAATCAGTATCTTGAGGTAAAATATGAGCACTATAAGTTTTTGTTTGTTTGTTTGTTTGTTTGTTTGTTTGAAGGCCGCAACTCTAGCAAACAAAAATGCGATTTAAAGCTATTTATGACCTGCTACGGTTGTCTGTTCTTTTACTACACTGAGGTAAGGTAAGATCATGGAATCATAGAATCATAAACAAGTTGGAAAAGACTTCTAAGATCATCTAGTCCAACCATCCACCTACCACCAATACTGACCAGTAACCACATCCCTTAGTACCACATCTATACATTTCTTGAACACCTGCAGGGACGGTGACTCCACCACCTCCTCGGGCAGCCTGTTCCACTTTCAGAGAAGTTTTTCCTAATATCCTGAACCTTCCTTGGTGCAACTTGAGGCCATTCCCTCTTCTCCTATCGAGATCCATTGGAAGCCACAAGAAGTGTTCTTCAGATGGTCACCACCTCTCCAAGAATGAGTTGATTGGGGGCCTGGCTGTCACTGGTAGCTGGTGCACTGTTTCTTATGTTTGTGCAGCACAGAGACGTGAAGCTTCCCTTACAGAGTTCTAGGCCTGTCAGCAGTGCTGGCCAAGGGCCAAGGATGTCTCTCTTGAGAGGTTATGGGACAAATCAGATGGAGGAAACATCTTCAAAAAGGAAATAGAAATTGTAATTGACAAATCAGTAGATGTGTTTTCTGAGATGGTCAAAAGCCAGGGTTGCATGTTTGGAAAAGAGGACTCTACTGTTTTTAAATAAAGTACCTGCAAGTAAATATAGTGATTATTCAAACAAACTGAAGGACCTAAAGGAAGCTACAAGACATGGGGAAAAAATACTAGAAAGTTTATAGCAATCAGTATAGCTTAGAAGATAGAAATGTAAGAAACAGAGGTACAAAGAGATTCTTTCTAGGAAAAAAACTTATGGAAAGAATAATCCTGGAATTATTTATTCTCTCTGAAATCAATTGAATATGAATATACTGTAAGTATTGCTAATAATGTAGAAAATATGATAGTGCCCAAAAATATGTTGCTGTCATGTTGGGATTATCTACAAGGCACTTTTATTGTGGAGAGATCCAGATGATATCAACAGCTGTGGGTGAAACCTTTTTCTTTCCAACAGTAGCTCAGGAGAATTTAGTGATAGGCATGGAGTCTGAATGCAGACATCTGCTGGTCTCATCACCCTGCTCGGTTGGAGAACCCAGGGCCTCCCACCATGTTTTCAAATGTCACACATTTGTTTACCCATGATCTCTTCCTGATGTCATCTGGACTCTCAGAGCACTTCCCATGGCACTGCAGACTCTCAGATCAACCATTCTCTTCATCTGAGTGACGCCTTGTCTTCTAGATGTCTCAATAAATTGAGCCATGCCAGACTTTAAGTTTTGTGTTTTGCCCTTTGCTGCATCGCACGTGAAAGCTCAAAACCTTGGCAACTCCCTGTGCTGCATTTCTTCTTGTGAACTCTATCATTCCACAGGTCTTGTATCTTCTTGAATTGCAGAGGCAACTATATCCACTCCTTAGAAAGTATCTCAAAAGCATGGGTGTCGATAATGTTAGGGTAACCAGACCACAGTGGTGTTATCCTGTCGGAGATGTGATGTAGCTCCAAGGCTGTGGAGCTGGCTATCGGAGAATGAGGTGTATTCACTATCACTGAGTAACAGAAATAGAATCATAGAGTTGTTTGAGTTGGAAGGGATGTTTAAGGGTCCAACTCCTCTGCAGTGAACAGGGACATCTATAGCTAGATCAGGTTGCTCAGATCTGTGCACAGCCCTTCAAATACTGAATGGTCAGACCACAAATTATTGGAAGTTGCCTCCACCCAGCAACATCCCGCAGTAACTCCTGGCAGCTCTGGAGTTGGTGGTAAAGAGGTGCTGTGCCCCTACAGAGCCTGGAAGATCTGCACCAGAAAGGCTGTCTGCCCTGAGTCAGCTCTCTGCAGTCAGGTGCGCATGGTGCGCTTCCCCAGCAGCAGAGGTGTGAGCAGCAAGAGGCTGTGTATGCCTGCATGCTAGGTGAGCTGTTCACGTGTACTACTCCTATACAATTGTGTATTTAGGCTGTCTAGGCAGGCAGTTGTGAGCAGGTGCACTTTCCATGCACACAGATGCATCTTCCACCCCTCCAACAAGGAGAAAGCCTTGTGTGCAACCTGCTGTCTTTCCCTAACTGAGCCTATCTGAGACGAAGTCCTCTGAACTCTAGGAGAGGGCAGAGAAGGCATCTCTGCTGAATATATATATGCAGTAATTGGCCAATATGCTATGCAGTTTTTCTTTATTTAGTCATGGCATGTTATGGGCTGGATTTGTGCTTGCTTCATGCTATCAGTAAATTAAAAAGGAGTGAGTCATTGGTGGAGTTGTACAAATTGTCCTTTCACTCAGCAGGAACAGGAATAAGCTCCCCCATTTGAAGAGACTGTACAAACTGACAATGTTTTCCTGTCCCTGATCATCAAGTTCTTAAGGGTATACTGTATTCAGTTGCTAAGTAAACTGCCCTAAGGTCTTTACACGAGAGAAGAGAACAAATAATCTGAGGTGTGGTGCCTTGTTTTACTTTTCTGCTTCACAGAGCTGTCTGAAGGCAAAGATGCTGCAGCCACAGTGCAGTGAGCTCCCAGGGAGAGGCTGTACCCACTGTCACTGCACAGCACTTCACATGAGCCTCAATAGTCTCTTTCTGAGCAGTGAGGGTGCTTGCCTCTGCAATGGAAATTTCAGAGAGGCTACTGTTGGGATGCACAGTAACATAGATAATACAGATATATAACTGTTTAGAGATGAACAAGCATATGCATTCAGTTGCATTTTCAAATTCACTTCGAATGGAAAACTTAAACATTTATCACACTGAAAGGGAATTCTTGTAAGCTGTGCCTCTAACAGCTGCCACTGTCTGTGTATTTTCTAAAAGACCCGAAAACAAAATCATATGCAGAAGTGAAAAAAGTTGTGAAGGTTAAAAAAAAAAAAAAAAAGAGGGAAAGAAAAAGGCTATGGAAGGGAGGAAAGAAGACAGCAGGTGGGAGTTTTTGTAGCAACAAGGCACAGAATCTTACTATCTTTTAGAATACATCTAGATGTATATTACCACAAGAGAATGAGTTTCTCTGCTCTAGGCTGGTCGGTCTAGTTGCTCTGCAAGGTAGCATTCAGTAGCATTGCTTCAGGGATTGAAGTCACCTGGCATTTGTGCAGGGCTAAGGCAGAGTTGTCATAGATCCTAATAACCAGGCTGTTCTGATATGGCTGCAGAGGGGTATTTGTGGGAGTGCAGGCCATGCACCTACCTTCTACTAGACTTCCTGTTCGCTGGCTGTGAGTGTGAATGCTGCAGATGAGCAACAGCTGAAAAGGCTTGGTTCTCTCCCCATTAAAAATAAACTGCAAAAATTGTATTGATTTCAGTGCAAGGAGATTGGACTCTTAGCCTCCAAGAGGATATTTAGTATATTCTGTTACTTGCTTCTTAATGGGATACAGTTATACTATGCTGCACATAGAGCTGCGTATGATACAGCGCCCTCAGGCTGCTTGGACAATGCGCTCTCCACTTCAGAGACTAGTACATAAATACAATTCACATGCTCCGTCTTTAGTCATGCCACAGTTTTGTCAACTACATCACATTTTCCTGCCTCAGGCTGTGGTGTGTGCTGTTAACATGCATCTCCGGACTCAGGTCAGAGAGCACAGGGACAGCATGGCATTGCTTCTGTTTTCTCGGGACTTTCCTGTCTTTCCTTGCCATGCAATTAACTTGCTTTGTTACTCTTGTAGATTTTGTTTAGCTTTTTTTTTTCTTCCCTACTACAGCATATATAGCCTCTCCACCTTTTGTCTCAAGTATGCACCCAAAAGAGAAGTAGTGTACTCTTTCAAGGCCTCATCTACAATACTGAATTCTAACCCTGAAGATTTAGCCCATGATAATTAGTCTCCTTGGCCTAGTAATGTTATCGTGAGTTGAAGTGTAACAAAAGAAGATCAAGAAGGGCAACACCTTTTTCTCTCAGAAGACTCTGAAGTTAAATTTAAAGTAAATGCAACGTACATAGATTGCTCCAAAAATAATGCCTCCTATTTGTTTCCATGGAAACTACAACAGATATTGAGTTATCACAATAACACTAATTGTTAAGAGAAAAATCTTAGCTACAAAGCACTATTTATCAACGTTGTTACCGCCATTAACTGACTCACATGGATGAGTTGATTGAGTTGCTCTTTATTTTGTGGTGTGATAACTGTGCACGGCCCTCTGGAACACTGCTTGTCTTTCAGGTCTCTGTTGCCACTACTGAAACACACTACCCACCACCTCACCGTGCTCACATCCGCTGTTTGGTCTTCAGCCATGTTCAGCAAGTGTCAATGAATGTCAATTGGTGCCATTTTTTCCACATGGAGGAATTCAATTCCGATGCACTTCCATGTCACACACCATTCTGCCAGACTGCCCCTCTGCTGCCATTTGTCACATGGCAACAAACTGTAATGGAATATTGGTGGGAAGTTTCAACTTTTACTGCCATACCACTAACATCTGCCTCTGACGTCACGGACTGACATAACAACATGGGAGGCATTACTTTGGACCAGCCCTTGTAATTTGCATGACTCATCTCATTTTATTTTATTTCTCAAGCAGAGCTAGCAAATGTTGAAATTTAGGAAAATAAGATCCTCTTTAGACTGTTCTGAGCAAGTGTGACCTATTTTCTTTCTCAACTTGCCATCAAATCTACACATCTTCCTCCAATTGTCATTGTCTTCCAGAAGATTTTAAACTTATGCTTCCTTAGAATTGCTGGGAATTTATCATATATTGAAGTTTTGGTTAAACTTCGAATCATCAAAAATTACTAAGGAAAAAAAGCTGTCTCTTCATTTTCAGAAAGACTGTGCTCAACCATAGAGAAGGAAACAGCTTTCAGTTTTCCTATATGAAATTCCATGGAAATGGGAGGAGGACAGGACTCTCCATCAATAAATCCTTTTTATTTAATGAACGCCCAGCACACTGCAGCTGATGGGCCCAGGCAAATCAGGTCAGTGGGGCTTTGCTGTTCCACATCTTCACGTGCAAGGTTTCTCTCAGGATGCATTACTTTGAGATTTCCTTCTCTCTCCCTTTGGACTGATCTCACTATAGCCTAATGTATACAGCAGTGAAATAGATGAAAGCTGACCAAGGGCATGCAGAAGGCAGTACTGAAAATCCCTTTTCCCCTGTTCTTGCTGTCTGACTCCACCCCTTAGAAAGGCTTTTGTCTATGAAAAGCAAAATCAACAAAAAACCGTGTAGATTCATGACTTGCTTTTGTCTTCAGCAGTAGCATTTGATGAATGAACAAAGGGACTGTTTAGCTTCCTGTACTTTCTGAATTCAAAATGGAGAGTACTTTCCAATAACAGTGATTTCTTTCATCTTAGAAATACTCCTTCATAAAGAAAGCATAGCTAATACAAATCACAATGATAGATGTCTATTCCTTGTTTCCTTTGCAACAATTTAGCTGTGTCACTTGTTTCTAATGCCTGAGCATTCATTGTCATCATTCTAAATCTGTTAAATCACAAAAGGATGGAAAATGTTAATAGGAAAAGGAAGAAAGAGGTAATCAGAACAAAATCTGCGAGACAAGTTCATCTTCAAAACATAGTTGCAGCTGAAAGGAGCTGAAGGCATAAACTCATAGCCAAATTCTAGCTCCTAAATGTAGCTTATGGTGCATCTCACTGAGAAAGATGATTGTATCCCTCTCGGTTTGGTATCCCATTGTGTTTCTGCCTGGAGTAGGGCAGTGATGCATGTAAAGGATGTTTGCATTTAAGTAAGTACTGAGACTGCTGCTGGGACATTGTGCTGATCCTCTAGAAACATGTTACTGGAATGGAGAGAATGGGTGGCCAACATCCCAAGCTTTTCTCCAACATCCCAAGCTTTTCTGCAGCTCCACAACTAGTCAGGACTGGAGCTGTAGGTAACAGCTGGAGATCTGTAGGTAACAGCCATCCCATTTATCCATGGGCTGATATGCAGTGTTGAATGGCTCCAACCTCACTGCTGTTGCTCTACCGGCTCTGCCACCACAAGTGATTCTTGCCAGGCACTGTCTTTGTCTTTCTAAATTCTTCCCGAGTTAATATGTCTAATAAAAGCTTTTTGACCCCTTTCCTGTTATGTGTATCTCCCCTGCTGCAAAGGGTGAATTTGTCAATACGGGGCAATACAGTGTTTTTTGTTTACCAGTAGTAGCATAATTTTATTGCTGCCCTTGCTGTCCTGTTTTGTCCTTCAGCATAGATAGTTCAGCATAAAGTTTCTCTTTCTCTTCTGAGTATGTGGTCTGATGTGTGCCATGCACTACACGGTAGATGTGGCCATGCAATACTAAATCCCATTCCCAGGGAATGGCTAATGTTACTGGAATTGTTACTTAATCCTCTGAAAGCTTTAGTGTTGGAAATGGCACACACAGGCTTGCAAAAAAACCCAAAAAAACAAAGGGAGAAAAGGCCACAAAATATTGTGGAGTAAACAAGATCTGGTTTGCAGAAGCTGACTAGAGACAGCACAGCATAGGCACTTCCTAAAGTCACAGATTTTCTTTGTTGCCTCTGTGCCTGCTTCCTGAAGGACTGAAGTATTTTCATGGAGTCCAGATGTAAAAAGACAATAGGTCAGTATAATTAAATACTCAAAGCAAAACCATATTATAGCCACTAAATTGTGTAGTTAACACCAAGAATTAGGCTTCCAATGTCAGAAGTGTCACACTGAAGTATCTTAATTATTGAGGTCCTGCTGTAAACTAGACATTGTTGGGAAAGATAAAAGAAGTTACTTTGCTCTCAGTAGAGTAAGTTTGCATTGGCAATTTTTATTGATCAGATATCCCTGGTGAACATACTGCATCCTTAGTAATACAGTATTTATAAAACCCAGCAAAAAAGAGAACCCTGACATCCCGTAACAGCTATGTAGGATGTGGCATTTTGTGTAAAACAGTAGAGTAGAGTAGGAGAAGCCTCAATGCTGTTCCTGAAAGAGAGCACTCATTCACTTGAGATGTCCAGCTGAATGAGTGACACGAGCAAGGGTTGCAGAATTTGGTCAGTTGGTAGAAACCAAGCATTGATAGAAGTAAGGCCCAGGTATAATTTTTAATATAACCCCCACATGCACCCTTTCTCATATTTTTCTTTATACACAATTGAAAGGAAACTTATCTAGAAAGTGAGAGGCTGACATGCCACATCATGACATTACTACACCGTTGTGTTTTGTGAGCCATATTCAATGAAACCCTTGAGTGATCTGTTCCAATAATACAGATAACAGCTAGTAGGATGATTCACCCATCAAGCAATAACGAGCAGCCATTGCATCACCTTCTGTTGTTTATTGTACCCTGAGGCTTTTCAGAATACAGTTGCCTTGATAAAAAGATAAAAGAAGAGAACATAAAACTTGGGTGAAAGAAAATTCTTATTAAACTGATTCTACTTCTTGTCTCCTCTTTCTTGTTCCCTTTAAAGTTATTATTAGTAAGGCCGGAGTGTTTGATAGTGAACAGGCATTTGTGTGAGAACCATTATTGGTGGAGTAACACCTCTCAACGAATGTTCAATTCAGTGAATAAATGAGGCCTGAAGAATGAGTGTAGGATAGATAGTTAGAGCAAAGTCAAGCCCAAGGCTGAGAGACTATGACATTAGTAGTTGAATTCTGAAGGTTTTCTTCCATCTACTTAGATTTTCTGGAAGTCAGTAAGATCTCTGCCCATGCAAGAGATCTGAGTAAAACCTGAGTGATCCCTTAGGCTTTGAAGATATAATAGTGTTTATGTCTCAAGCTCCTTTCAGAGTTCATAATGAGCATTAATTAAATATACCTTAGGGCTCCCTATGTCAGAGCAAAGTACTCTTGCTCTCTTTAAAGAGACCCAGGAAACCAGTCACTGCACGGGAGAAGTTCCTCTAACAGGATTTGGAGTTTCTCCTGGCTCTGGGTCCTTTTTCAAAAGACCCTGAGTTGCTAATCCCTGGACATCCAGGGATTTTTAGGGGTTCTGACTTCCTCCAGCTTCCTGTGTCTTCAGACAGAGGTGTTGGTGCTTAGAGCTCCATGTGCCTATATTCTGCTTATCTTTAAGAACAGTAAGCAGAGCATCTAGAGTATTTAGTAGCCAGTCAGTACAAGATGCTGAAGACACAGAATGTACTTAATTATGTGAGGTAGGCATTAAGTGCTAACTTACTAATAAATATACCTGAATCATTAATCTCAGAGATCACAAATAGGAGGTCCCCTCTAGTCAGCAAAGATATAACTCATCGCATGCATTTAAGTAATTCAACACATAAATTGTTCTGCGTTCAAAAAGTGGTGTCAGATTTTACTCTGGGTGGATATGTTAGACCTTCACAGTTGAGACTTCATAGTGGGAGAGCTGACAAACCCTCTGTTGCAGAGTACCCAGAGTACCCTCTGTGCCATCGCAACCCAGAGAGTACAAAGAAATGATGACATCATTTATTATCCAGGAGCCTCATGCTGAAATACTGACAGAGAAAAAACTCGCCCATTGTCGTCAGAGCCACTAACCCTGATAAGTTATTCTGATCAAAAGACATTTCATTTATTCTGATCAAATTGTTTATTGGCTGTTTCAGAACCAGCACTCATGGGAACCTTGATAATGATGAAAAGCTGGAAGACAGGACATGGGGATGGACTTACTGTACAACAACAAGTTATCATGATTCATACTTTCTTTTGCTGCTGCTGAACATACTATGCATGTGACCAGAACTTACTCATAATCACAAGCAGAAATTCTGCTACTTGACGTGATGGCACTAGCCATGATCTGTGTAAGCTCACTGCTTGAGCCTAGGGTAACAGCCAGCACCAACTCGATGAGAGGTGACAGAAGGAGGAGGTAATGTTAGGCGCTTTGATAGAACAAGACAGAAAGAGCACTGCAGATTCTTTTCCAAAATAGGCTCAGCATGGGTTGTCAGTCCTGGAATACCAGGCAAATGTTTACACAGCAATGAGTCCCCCCCTTTGAGACAATCCTACCAATGGAAGAACAAAATCGAAGGCAAATCATCAGCACTCTGTGTGCAAGTTCCCTGCATCCTACCATGTCGCATATGAATTGTATGCACTCCTAAGAATTTCATGCCAATACTCACATTCTTTTTTTTTTTTCTGTATTCTTCATAAAAGCTTGCCAAGATAAATTACTCTCTCATTTTCTCTAGATGAAATCCAATTTGTGGCACTCCTGATTTGCTGAAATATCTATGGTGCCTCCAAGTTTTTTGTGGTGCACTTGAAAGCAGAGTTTGGTTCATAATTCATGAGAAGTTCGCTTTAATTTTTATACCCAGATTGTGCCATAAATCCTCACATTTTCACTTTGTCAGCCACCTAAAGCGAGGGAAAAGTTTATAACTTTTGCCCCATGACTAATACAAGGCTTTCCCTGCAGCAAAGTGACCGTCAGGAGGAAACTCACCAGACAGTCTCAGTGACGACCTGGGGGGGGGTTGATGGAAGCCCCTCTGGGACAATGCTTTTTCCTGCTTCTGGAAGTCCCTCCTATTTCCACATTGGCTTCTGCATCCGGTACTTTACCAGGATTCTCTTTCACATCAAAGTATCTCTCCCCAGGCTACACATGTAGGGGCACAGCCTTAGTTTCTATGGGAAATAGTTTTATCCCAAAGGAAAGGGAAAGAAATGTTTGGCTTAAATATGCTTAACGCTCCCCCTTCTGTATAAGGAGGTCTGTTGTTGCACTTTCTGTATTCCCCTGGGATATTAACATGCTCTTTACTGCACTCAAGATTATTTTCTTAGTTGAGGTGTTTAAAACGGACTGTGGGGGAATTTTGCTGTCATCCACACTAGTTAAACAAACATCAGGCTAAAAGTCTGCTAAATTAATGGTATCTTTTTTTTTTTTTTTTCAGTGTGTGTTTTTGTTTTTCTAGTCTTACCCTAAGGATGAGTTGGTTCCAGTTCTACCATTTAAAAAAGCTTTATCATGCGACAGTGTGAAGTTTCTGCTTCTCTCCTAAAGTTATTCCAAACAGAGAGAGAGCGCCAATGTATGGGTGACAGAGCTGCTGCTTAGCCCTGTGAACAGATGGGGAAGCCACGAATTTGTGTTCTAATTGAAGCCAAGGAACGCATTTGATAAAGAGCTCTGACCAGAGATGATCAGCAGACTCTATATATTGATGAATACCTTGTGCAACCTCAGTCAGCTCACAGAAGGAAAATAAATCTCTGGATACAAGTCTGCTCCTGAGTTGAGTACACCCCTTGAGTAAACAGCATACACAGAAAAGCTATAGGCTTTGTGATAGCAGTTATCATGGCTTAAGGATATTGATGTGATGAGTTTTGTTAGGACCAGCTGACCTAACATACAAAGCAGATGAACATTTTAGTGTACAAACCCATTTTTGAGGTTAATGAGAAAACAGGAGTGTTCCTCATTTGACAGTGAATGTGGGATCGTTCAGAATTACACATGTGCTTGCTGGTAGCTATGACTGATATCAAGAAAGAAACTCCTGTTGACTTCTGTGGTGGTGAGTTAAACCAACTCAGGACATCCCAACCACACAGACTTCTTCTTAGTCCAAACACTTACAGAACACATATAATTTGTTAGCTCAGTTATTCACTTTTTGAAATCTCCTGAATGTGTTTGTTATTCTACTGTTGGTGCCATGAATTCTTCCCCCGTTTCCCTCAGTTGGCATTTAATCTCTTTGAGTTGATTGTTCATGCCTGCAGGATCACTGGGTTTATTTCTACACCAGGCTCTTTGATTCTGCCTGTATTTTGGGGGCTGCTTAGTTTTTTGGTTATTTGAAATGCTTTGAATGTTCCCTCTAATTACACCACTTTGTAAGAGGCTCTTCTGCAAGAGTTGCTAGCTACAACACCCCTGGTTGCCTCAGTAGTCATGATGCTACAGAGAGAAAGCATGAACAAACGTATGTAAACATTTTGTAAAGATAACAGCCACTGAAGTGCAAAATTGACATGTAACCTTCAGGAATCGTTGATTTAGTTTTGGTTTTGTTTTGTTTTTGTTTATTTTATATATTTAGTGTTACTAACAAAAGCTGAAGTGCTTATGGATATGTAAAATGCTTACCACGGAAATATGCAGAATCTGGAAACAGACCTCTAACATCTCAGCCAGAAGTGTGACATTTTTCCTGGGGACAGATTGTCAGCCATGACCAAACATGGCCCAGCAGAATTGAGGATGTATACAGATTGGAGATTGGCTAGAAGAAAGCTACAGGAATGATAAAAGGTTTATAAAGCATGAGTGATGAGGAAATGTTGAAGGAACCAAGTTTGTTTAGTCTATAGAAGAAAGACTAGAGGGAAAAGTATGAGTTTTTCAATATGTAAACAATCGCTTTAAAGAGGACAGTCACCATTTGTTCTCCATGGCCACTAAGAGAAGGACAAAAATAAATCAATGTAATTTGCAGAAAAGACATTTTAAGTTACACTTTGGGAAGAGCTAGGGAGGTCAGTTTCTTCCTCTGGATGTTTTGCTGACATCGGAATTTGTCTCCCTCTTGCTACTTGAAGAAATACCTGAAGGAGCTTCATTGAGCTTCTCCCAGTGGTTTGGGAGAAATTCCCAACCTTCCATCACATCTAATTCCAGTCTTTCCAGCAAGGAATATGGCTTGTGGTGTCATGAGGGGAGAATGCTGTTGCATATTTTAACAGCCATCACATTAGGCCAATTGTTCTGGGCCCTCACTGCCACCTTGAGGAAGTTTTCAATGCACATGTGTCTTGTGCCATGATATCAGGCTTCTCAGCATGTACCAACAGCCATTGCACGGTCTGATTTGCAGTTCTGTTGGAAACAGCAGAAAGAACAAGGTATTTGCTGTGCCTGCGGCACAGTGACTGTGCTTGAGCTCAGGAAGGGTGTCTTCTGGCACAGGCAGGTGGTGGGTTGAGGACAAAGTGGAGGAGCAGCTGAAAAAAGTGGATACTTGAGACAGGGTTTTAGAAGCACTGATTAAACTGCAAGGCTGGTATATTTAGGCAATATGGGAGGTAGCCTGGGAACCTTCAGAAAATGTCCTTCCATCATGTCTTACCTTACAAACACTTTCCAGGGACTTCTAATTTATTTATAATTAATTACTAGTGTATTTATTATTATCAATATTGATTTCAGTTTATGAGGCAAGACACAAAGTTAGCATGAACCATCGTGTGCAAAACCTGAAATACTTCCAGGTTGCTGTGCCAAGTTGATGAGAGCCAGTGCCACACGTGGCATCGAGGGATGCCTTACTGCCAGACTACCAGAGAGGACAAGTGTCCTGGAGGCAGAACTGCCTTCAGATGTAGAGGCATACCCGGGTAGCCTTGAGCAGGCAATGGGGAAGGCAGTATACTTCTGAGATTAAGTCCTATCTGTGTCTTAATAAAGACAACTCCTCTGTACGGTATCTTTCAGCATCCTGTTAATTAAAAAGAGGATTAGGATAAATTTACAAAAATAAATAAATTAAAGAGAAAGCAACTTCTGCCAAAAAATGAACTTTCATGTTCTACTCCTGCCTGACACTAACTTCCCAGGAGCCAACTTTCTTAGGGAATAGCCTGTTATCAGATGAAGAAAGGACTGAACAAGAAAGATACTCCTTTGTTATGAAAGCCACCCCCTTCTAACAGACTTTCTCCCCCAGCTTTTAATGCTCGCTGACTTACTTCTGATCTCTTGGCATCTTTGTATTTTCCCACCTGTCTATCAACCTCCTCTGAGGGTATTTTCCTTCTTGAAGCTAAACTTTGCAACACAGCTAAAAGAAAGCAAACAGAAATGGCTTCAATCATTCTCATTGCTTAAAAATTCATAATCATTTCTATAGCCAAAGGCAGAAAAGCTAATTATTTACTGTCCCAACCAGTCTTATCACCTCCTGGGAAAATGTGCTATTGAGCTGGCTGCACTGATACATCTGCAGAAATCAGCTCTCAACCTCAGGACCCAACTGTACTCATCACCAGTGGGAGTTTTTCAGCTTTGAACAGCAGCAGCAGCAGCAGCAGCAGCAGCAGCAGGCTAACTGTGAGGCAGAAAAGTCAGACACTGGGGAGTGGGAAGACAGCAGTGTCATGCTTCTCTCCCTAGAGAACCTTCTGGCCATCTTGACACTGGCATTTACATAAGAGCAAGCTATTTAGAAGAGGATTTTCTTTTTTTCTTTTTTAAAGCGCCATGCAAGAGAAGAGCCAGAATCTGGCTGATGTGGGCAGATACCTGTTCATAAATCTTCGCCGAATGGTGGCTCTGTCTTTCTCTTTGGTTTTTTTTTGTTTTTTTTTTTTTGTTTGTTTTGTTTTGTTTTGTTTTGTTTTGTTTTGTTTATTTGCTTGCTTTTTACTGGAAAAATGCCCAGCTGTGAGAGAGTTTGGGGACTAGGACTCACTCTCCCCCTAACCCACCTTATACTGCAGTTGGATCCCACTGGAAACTCTTGTATATGGACATCCTGTTCCTTATTCCTTTGAAGCAACCTTTTCCCTCTCCTTCTCTGTCTTCCAGGCGCCTTTCATAATCTACCTCTAAACCTAGTTCAGATACAACATTTGTGCCTTCTGCAGAACATGTTCTGGACCAAAAAGACCCTCCCTTTGAGACCTCAAATTCTTTGAATTCCCTCATCCAAATTCACAACAGGCACTTCCTCCTCGTCCTTTTCTTTGAGCAGTCTCTTGCTTTTATTGTCAACTTGAGTAGACTTGCTGCATTTCTCAGCCAATATTAGGAAGATAAACTTGAAAACACAGCTTATGCTGAGGTAGCAGCATGGGCTAATGGAGAAGCCATTTGCTAGTCTGTATGAGAGTAAGAAGCAGCAGAAAACTACAGTGCGAATCTCATTCATTTAGCCGACATCTTCTAAACCACCAGAAGCATTTTAATAGTTTTATTCAAGTTCTCATACATTTTGCTCGTAGGAAAGTTGTACTGTGAATGATACATAATAATGCTAAAAAATCAGATTTCACTGTGACCAAAACTCAGTAAAAATTGAACGGTAAGCAGGCCTGAGTGAGATTAAGAAAAAAAAGATCTTACTTCTTACAAATAAGTGAAGTATTGGTGGTTTGTAGCATGAAGCCATTGCAGGAAGCAGGGAGTAAAGGAAAGGAATAATTTGCATCAGTGCCACATCACAGAAGAGCAGAAGGCATGATCTCCAGCACGGTCTTTAGGCCTAGGTCTAAGCTCCAGTACATCCAGACAGCTGCTCACAGGTTTGCTCCTCCTGGTCCTTTCGCACTCTGGCTATGCCCCAACCCCTTGAAACCCAGCTCCCCTTAGCTGGTCTGGCTGCCTTTCCTAGCCCTGTATCAGCTTTTCACATAGCAGTCCTCCTTCCTAGCCTGGGGGCAGGCCAAGGGCTGCTGCTGCCAAGACTCCCTTGAGCTTGTGAGGGGCAGCATGGCCTCTTCCCAATGCCCAGCTGCAGTATTTGGCTTTGAGAGCTGAGGCTAATGCCAGCATAGTGTACGAGCTTTACGTGAAACCTCTAGATGGCTGAACTGTGCTGGTGGTTTCTGGCAGAAGGCTTACACTGGCACATGCATGGAGAAGTTTCTGCCTTTTCATTTGTTTTCACTGAGAGCATTCAGTGCTGTTTCCCAGGGCTGCCACAATTTAATAGGTAATGAAAACTCTACAGTAATACTGCAAATAGTCACAGTCGTAAAGGAATGTCAAGATTTCTTCATTGTGAAGGCACAGGACTAGCAACCTTCCCCTTCCAGGAAAACGCATACTATCCTCCTTCCCATGCTTTCACTCTCTCACTCACCCACTCAGCACAAATTCATCTTGCGTTGATTGAGTAAATGGTGCAGGAGGATGCTGACATCTGGGTGTTGGCAGTGTGTCTCCCAGATGGCCGACGTTCTTGCTTCCTCCTTTTTCAAGATAAAAGGGTACATTTTACAGCCCGTTCAATGATGTTAGAGAATTGGTCTGAACACAACAAAGTGAATAGATCAACAGTTACATTATCATCCTCTACTGCCCTCTATTGAGGATGGACCCATCTGCAGTTATTCCCAATGCAAAACAATTCTGCTGACTTAGAGGTTCAGCCTCGTGAAAATCACAGCTTTTTTAGCCCATATGTGCAGTTCAGAAAGCATTTTCATTTGCAAAGCTTAACAGGTATGCTTTCTGACATATTACTGTATCCATTATCGGCAGGTTGTATACATAATGCAAAATTGTCACGGATTAACCATCCAATCCCTTGAAAATACACAGAGAAAACCTACTGTACCAATAACCCGATTATTAACCAACCTGTGAAATAGTTCTGGGACAGGATGAGGTCGTGTGGAACCTGCCCTGTACATACAATATGCCAAAGGCTCTTTACTTTCAGCCGTCACCTAATCATCTCTGATTTCAGTGGATGAAATAGCAATTAGCTATACCAATCACACCCAGAATTGGAATGACAATCCACTAATTTCTTAAAAAAAGAATGCAGAAGAAAATCTTCCTCTTGACTTTAAAAACTCTCTCTGGCAGTGTGATTCCATGGCAATGTCATTCCTCCTATGGCAGTATTTGTGGAAAAATGAAGGAATGTCACAAGCTATAGTGATGCTAAGAGGAAAAAAAGGATAGAAAAGATACCTTATCCTGTATCTTTTTATCATTTATCATCTGAAGATCTCTGAAGGCTTTCAAAGTAATTATTTGCAAAATAATTACTCGCAGGTAATTATCTCAGAAATCACAGTGGACAAGCAGACTGAATTTGTTTATATTTTACAAACAGAGAAATTGGAACAAAAAAGTAGTCTAAAATGTTTACATCCAAAGTGCCTAAAACTAGGATTGTCTTTCTTCTTTTGTGCTTTCAGAATAAATTTTTTCTGTTCAAAGATGTGTTTAATCTACACAGGGACAACATGGATTTCATGCTGCTAAGCTGCATGACCTAAATTTTTTTTTTAAACAGATATCTCCCACTGTAACATCTTCATCCTGGAGACTAAGGATGAAAAAAAGGATGTGTTTGGGTTTCAGCTGTGAAGATTTGAAAATAAATTTCCAAGAAAATGCCACCTATTCTGTTTGATGATTCCTAATGAGAGAGAAGGAGAGATTTCCTGGCCTTTCTTCATATTGCTCCTATTTTCATAGATGTCCCATGCTGTTTTTAAGTTCTTCCCTTGACAGCAAAACTGTGACAAGCAAAATTTGATTTTCCATCCCTTGTATAGAAAATTTTGTAATTTTTACAAAAGTAGGATCTTCACGAGTATCTTCTGAATCATGACTTCCATGAAATGACAGGTTTACATTCCAGCAGCATTCACCCATCAGTTCAAATCTGAGCTCCTGAATGGGAGGGGTTGGGATTTTAGAAAAGAATACATGCTGCTATTAGAGCTCTTATGGCATTTCATGAAAGCAATAGGCAGTCTTTTGCCAAGAAAGGATTCTCTCCCACAGACCATCTATGTGGTTTCCATCTGCGCATTAATTGGAAACCGCTTGGGGTAAAAAAGTATTCTGTGTTCCAAATTACAGCTGTTCCAGTACCCTGGAAAGGTGCAGGGAGCTCTCTTCCCACAGTCCAGCCCTCCAAGGGGAAACCACAAGGTCTGGCTGCAGACCTTGAGCAAGGGAAATCTGGGGCATTTGGTTGGTATTGCCTGTACAGAAGTGGAGCAGTGTGCGTGGTTTGTCTTTGTGTGGCAAAGGACTACTTGCTGGCTGCACTCATTCTTTGAGTCTTCAGCAGAGCACCTCCTTCTCTCTGCAAGCCATGGTTGAAGGAACGTCTATTTTGTATTATTTCTGCTGGGTAAACATTTCTAATGTCCCCAGAACTGTTTCTGATGACTTCTTTGAGGCACGGGAGCCTTTTACATGAAACACTTAGGAGAAGCCTGGAAACACAGGTGACTCTGAGCACAGCCTGCTAAGCTGGAAAGCAGCAGAGGTTGAGCAGATTGACTGCTCTGGGGCTTTGCTCTTTTACCCAGACCCTTTCTGGAAACTGAGGCTGACATATAGAAAATAACAGGAACCTCAGAGAACAAAAATGTTAACCAGTAGATAGGCTCTGTGTTGCTTTCACTGGGCAGGGTCTAAGAGTGGCTTATTCTTGATCAATTTATCACAACAGCATTATATCTATGCCAGGGGTAACAGTTTGGATAACAGTCACCTTCAAGGAGCACTCACAGAGCAAATCTAGCTAGATTTCACTTATATAAAGCCTACTTGGGCATCTACCCAATGTGTTTAGGAGATGATAGGCAAAAGCACCAGGAGAAAGGGCCGGTGTGGATTGCATGCCTATTGAGAAGTTTCTTACACACTTGGGCTCTACAATAAGTCCCCTTGCAACTCATCCTTGGGGTCTTTTAAGAAGAAAAATACAATTTATGAAACATTGGAGTAAGTTTTTAGCATAAGCAAGCTTCATTCTGTGGTTGTTATAATAACAGTTGATCCAGGCGGTCATCTACAGATGTTTAGAAACCAACAAGATTTCTGCGCTGATCCAAGATTAAACCTCTCTCTGGTCTGAAATCTGAGCAGTTGATTGACTTTCTCTTCACAACAAATAAATAATGCATAAAAAGAAAGAGCCACACAGAATAGTTGTTAACGTGATTAAAATTGTTTGCAGGTTAATTTTAATTCGTTTTAAATGCAGGTTTTATGGAGGGGAGACTATAGCAAAATGCTATGTAGCAGTTTTCATTGCTACAGGGACTTCACATGACACAGTTAAAGCCCCATCGTCTGTTTCAGTGGGGCTGGAAGCCTGTTTAGTGCTCCGAAATTATGAAAGCAAATGAAATTGAATAGCAAACAAATAAATTCCAACATGATCAGTGCTGATGAGAGAACTCCAACTGGGTTCTCTTGGGAGCAATGATCAAGAATTAAAGTCTTGATTTTTTTAAGCTAACAAATGAAGCTTCTTTATTCTACTTAAATGGGATAAGAGAAGCCCTATTAAAGAGAGCTAACAGTGATACTAATCTGCCAGCCACATCCCTCTTGATTCCAGTAAAAAAAAAAAGAAAAAGAAAAAGAAAGGCTTCTAAAATGTTTTACAAAACCCGCACGAAATGAGGGAATCAAAAGATAATTCGAAGCTGTGCAGTTCTGAGAAATATACTGAAAATTCTGTTTTCATAAATGAGAAGTGGGGCAGTAGCGTGGCTACAGCTCTCATCTCTTATGGTCCAACCTCCAGAGCATGTAGCCAGCAGGTTAGCAGCAGTGGTGTATGAAGAGGTGGTGTGAGCCTGGTTGGGGTTTTGCTTTTGTTCTTTTGGTTTTGACTATGGACTTGATCCCCCCCCAGGCATCCTGCCTCCCTGGGATTACTTGCATTTCTGGCGTGAAGGATCTCAGCAGGTGGCTGTGCAGGGGCAATGTGCCCGCTCCGCAGTACTGGCCCACTTTGCTGGTGCATTGGCAGCCTGTCATATATACTCATCTCCATATAAATATTGCTTAGGCTCTGAATTTGGCCAGTTGTGAGATTATTTCACCATCTGTAATCTGCATGCTCTGAACCTCCGCCTGGCTTGCTGGCCGCGGGGCTATCTTCACAGCCCTTCTGCATCTCCTCCTCCCATGCCCACGTGTGCTCAGTGGCAGCATCCAGCACTGATGGCTTGGCTGTGGCTAGCAGGGAGAGCAATCGCTGTGAAGATGTGTCAACACCGTCGACTGCCAACACAAGGAAGCAACCTGAACATATGCCCAGAGCTCCTTAAGAATTAAGCAGTTACTGCACAACCTTGCGGGTATTTCCACTCAACCGTGGTGACCTGTGCAAGTTAGATTAATGGCAGAGCAGTGGCATCAACACATCTTCACAGGGCTTTGTGGGCTAATCCCTCAGCAAGGGGGGAAAGGGAGGCAGCCCAAGTGAGATGAGAGAAGGATCTCTTGTTATGGGTATAACACTAAGGTAGGAAGGAGCCACTGATAAGAGAATTGAAGACAAAATATCTGCACTAGGCTCTGAATAGAAAAGGTGATGGTGGAAAATAAACCATGGTCAAACACTGTAAAGGAGAGACTGAGGAGTCTCCATACTTGGTGATATTCCAAACCCAACTGGACATGGTCCAGGGGCCATGCTCCAGCTCACCTTGCCTTGTGGAGTAGGACTGTGCAGTGATGAATTCAAGGCCAAGATCAGGCCCTCTGAGCAAGTCCCAAAACTTCTACCTCCTGTGAGCAAAAATTCCTACGACGGAATTACGACACAGAATAATCAAGTCATTATCCAAGTTAGAAAGGATTGGAGTTTTGACTGCAACTTCAATGAGAGGGCAATGAGGTCCTTTGGGTTGGGCTGTATTTTCCAAAGAACCAGACCTGATTCCTAACACTGGAAATATGCTCAAAGTACAGGGCTATATATTTTAAATAGAAACTCCTTTTAATAACCTGGATTTAATGCATTTTACAATGTATTTATTATCTCACACTGTGATATTTTGTAACTTAGATTTTCAGCTAACGAGTAGCTCATCTAATGAAAATAATGATTTTTTCATGCTGTACTACATGGAAACTTAAAGTATTTCAATTAAACAAACCGCCTCATTAGTGTGCCTTGATAATATAGTTGAGTTTTCTTTGATATGGTCAGAAATATCTAGCATGCTTTTGGGATGCAATCAAACTCTCCAATAAACTTGTTGCTGAAGACAGCTGCCTAGCACCATGTATTTCCTGAGCCGTCAAATGACCTAGTTTAGAAGTGTTTGAAGCCATCTTACACAGTGGAAGACGAACAAATTAACCTTGTTTAACAAGTAGTTTTCAATTTGTGTTCCAGAGCTCTTCTGAGCTCTATCATCTCTGATGGAGTAGCATGGCCTTATTTCATTCTTCCTTATACCGATAATATATACTTAATGCTACAGCTTTGACAAGCACCTCTCACCTGCTGCATACACCATGGGAGGAGGCACAACCCTTGCACTCAGAATGTATGTGAAGCCACAGGGCTGGTTATCTGAGGACTGCTTTGCTCTTTTGTGCTCTGGGAATAACAAAATCACAGCCAATGTTGCTTTTCTCTTTGATTTCTTTGCCTTGTTCCCTTGAATATCTTGTTTGAATGAATATTACGGACATAGTAGAGGAACCTGCAGCAGAAACCCATTTTTTCGTATAGCCAAGATTAAACTGAGCTACTGCTTTGCAGCAGAAGATTTGAGGGAGTGCAGCTAGTGTTTGTTTGGACATGGGGTCAGACCTTCAGCTATTATAAATCAGCATAGTTCTGTATAGGGAGCTGGTTTTTATCAGATGAAGATCTGGGTTCACATTCTTGTCATTTCTCTGAGAATGAACTATTCTGTGTAGCCCTATTTCTACATAGGGCTAGTGTACCTTAAAGTCACAGCAAGGTGCTGTAGTTCAGGCCCTTTCCTTGGAAAATTTGGTTCAGATCTGGCTTCTGTCATAGGCAAAATGAGTTACAGGATATCTCTGTGATTGTAGAAAGTAATTAGACGCTCCTCAGTCAGCTGCTGTGGACCATATGTCAAATTCAGGATATCTTGGCCTTCTATTTGTATTCCTATAAAGCAAAAGCAAATGCAAAGGTATTTCTCAGGTGTAGCCTAGTCCCCATTCCAGTGTACCTGTGGTAGCCTTTCCTTTCTCTCCAGTCCCCAGCCAGTTCTCTGAAACAGCACTTTGGTGTGGCTCTGTATCATTTTTAGAAATACATTAACAAACAAACAAGCAAAGAAACAAACAAACAAAAGAGCTTCTCACACAGCAAAACTATCTGGTAGGCTGTAATAAATTTGGGAAATGATACCGTATCTCCCATCAGCTGTTATTTTTCCCTCAGCAGGAAAACTAGTCTGGACCATGTTACTTTTGTTTCTAATCAAGATAATTGTTGATGCCTTTTCTTCCCAGCTCAAAGCTATTTGCCTTTGCCGTTTGCAAATAAATATTTACAAGCTTCCATCCACTTACACCTGCCTGTTAGAAAAACCTAAATTCTAAGCTTAACGTAAGTTGGCAGTGTCCCTTTAATCAAAATTTAATGCTTATCTTCAATCTCCTCAAAGCACATAAAGTCTTGAGGCTTTAGAAGAGAAGGAATCATTAGTGCTGCAGCCTGCTGCTGCTTTCCGGTGAGTGGGAAGTTAGACCACAAGGAGTTATACAAGCATAGGCACTGTGCTGCCCTGCACAAAGCTCTGTTTCAGGGTCAGTCCATTGGACTTTTGGTCCTTTGTTGTCAGTTAGCCTGGGATGTTAAGAAGAGTTCAGTTCCCGTGCAGTCATTCTGCGCTCTGGACCTGTAGAAAGCCTGGCTTGGGAGCAAGCACTTGGAAAGCCAGCTAGGAGCTGCTCCAAAATCTTGGCCTCCAATCTGTGAGTATGCAGCTCAGAATCTCACATAAGGAACAGACCGTCTGATCCCGAGCATTCGCCAAGTTCACCACAGCTTTACAAAAAAATAACACCTTCTGGGGTTTTTGCCATGCACAGCAAAGTGTGGTGTTGCAGAAATATTTTGTGGGCTGCTTTCTGTCTGATAGATAACTCGCAGCTCCGCAGGCACAGCTACCAAACATTCATCCAGGCATTTCTTTTAGCACAGCGTCACATTTTGTGCTGCTATCAAGCCATGTAACATGCTTTCTGTTTTAATATGCTCTGTTGTTTTCTGCTCAAACCATTTCCTTTTTCTCCCACATTTCTTTCAACCGTGGAGATCTTGTGATATCTGACATTATTTCCTTGTTACAAAACTTCTTCATAAATATAGATGTATATAGTAACAATAGACCTTATTTTTTTCTTGTAACCACCAGTAAATGGGTATACAGACACCTAGCTAGATATTCCAGTGTGTTCCTAATAGTTAAGATCCAATTAGGCTGTGCCTAGCTAAGAATATCCACAGCCTTATGCACGCATATGGTCTCTCTCTCTCTTTCCTCACCCCTTTGCATTTACCATGTGGAGTAGCACGCTGGGCTTTTATCATTAGAGGGTTTGGTTCAGATCTAGCTTAAATGGTAAGCAAAATTGAGTTTCAGAAGATCATTCCAATCATTGCAAGTATTTGCCTAATCTTTAGCATGCTATAGCAGTCATTACCATTTACAGTATGTTGGAGTTATAGCTTTTAAAATATGTTCATTGTCGCAGCAGGGCACTACCTTGATAGCTCCTGTAGTGAAAACCAGTGTGTGGGGACCATACACTGCAGGTAACACAGCCTTACAGATTAAAGGACTGTAGTCTTGGTTCAGTGAGTTAACAGTAGATCATTGTAACGGGGTGAATAAGGCCTCAGGGTGCATTAATCTATACAGTAGAGGTATCCAAAGGGGTTCTATTACCTTCTCACCTTCTTAAAGAAGGCATTTATGAAGAAGAAGGGTATAGAGCAATGGGGAGAAGGCAGGAGACATTTTTTTTCATAGATGTAGTGCCATAGTACGTATATGCTTAACAGAAGGAGGAAGGGAGAATGCTTTCTTCTGTCTTCATATGATGAAAATAAAAAGTGATCAGGATAGATTTTTGTTATCCTCTGGGCATTAGAAGCTTAAATGCAAAATGCATGACTTATTACATCTAGCCAAATCTTAGGGGTAAATATGCAGTACGGGGAATTAGTTGTCGTTAATTGGACTTACGAGCTGAATTCCCAGGGTGCTGCACTGAAAGCAATACCCCCTTTGTTTTAATATTGAAACAGGGAGAATCCGGCTCTGTGGTGGATTCATTTCAATACACCACAGCAGAGCATGCTGCATCATTTCGATCAGGATTTTCAGGCTTTTGTTCTAGGAGCCAGTCTAGTCTGCACATGCTGACAGAAGAAATGATCAAGTAGCAATCCCAAGAGCACAGGCCACAGGTCACACGTCTCCCCTAACACCCTGTTTTAGCTGATCCTTCTAGCAGAGTTAATTGCCACTGGTATAATCCAAAAGGTAACAGAAGAACCAGGCTAGTCTACGTGTTCCTGTGAGTAAAACATCTCAAAGGAACGTTCCTGGTGCTCCTGAAGTGCTCAGGGAAATAACCTTAGGGAAGCGTTTAAATGAATTACAAACCTCTTATAGAACCTAAGCAGCAAAACCTTCCTGTACCTCTTCATCTATCTTTAAATCACGAACACAGATATATATTTTAAGGATACACTGATGCATGGTTGACTTTTCGTTATTCCTTACCTCTCCCCTCACCTCAATACGGTCAGTATTTTCCATGAGAATTCTTTGTATTTTAAGGGGCAAAGTCACAGCAAAATATCCAGAATGCCACCTTAGACGTTTCACCTCTCACTCGCTGATTGGTCCCCACACATTCAGAGCAGTTTTATTGTTCAGTGGACTAGAAATGGAGTCTAGACTCTACCCTTTTCACCTCGTGTTGGGGATCGTTTAAATTCATAGCAGATGGCTTTGAGTCATTTCTTGTGGTGGACAGCTTTGTGAAAAGTAGTAACCACTCATTGAAATTGGTGTTTACTTCTGCAAATAATAAAATATTTCTCTCCACACAAGCCTTGAGATTTTTTTAGATAGTAACATAAGTTTCCCTCATTCTTAAGCTGAGAAAATTGGAGTTAGGCCCATTAGAACTAGCACTTAGGTAACTAGCTTGCATATGTGTTTGGAAGATCTTGTAAGGCCACAAGAAGACACTCCATTACAGACACCTAAAATTAAGGTAACCAGTGTCCAGTGACTGATGGCGCTGCCCTTAATTGTCCTTTTCCAAGCCCGCCATAGGAATCCGTGCCAGGGAAGCGCTTTGCCACTTTGATCCCCGTTTCAGGCACCAAACGCACATCCTCTGTGCAGCGCAGGAGAAAGGCAGCTGCACGGCTTGCTTCAAGCAGCTGCTGTTCACGGGAAGGAGCAGAGATGCTCTCATCTCGAGTAGCTCGGGAGACATTTCCAGTATGAATCTTTCTGGAGATGTGAACTGCCTGTGGCATTATACACATTTCTGGGAAAAGACTGCCTTCGTGCCCTTGATGCCTGGAGGGCCAGAAGGCTTAGACATGAGCAGCAGACAGGATTTAGCTTGCATTTGGCACTGAGGATGAAACACAGCACAGAAGAGCTACCCAGAGTCCCTTCATTTTATCATCGCTCTGTACGATGGATGGGCGGACCAGCATAACACCGCTGCACCAGGAGGACCTATGGGGGAAATGTGGTGGGCCAGGGACCTCTCCCTCGCCTCAGGGACGAGATGAAATGCAGCTGCGAAAATTCATGGAGAATTCATGTCTCAGCACGTGCTCTGCCCAGAGGCTGGGTGCTGTGCTCCTCCTAAAGACTTCTGCAGGGGGAAGGGAGTGTGCACAAAGCCTGTTTAATTAGGCTTTGTGTGGGAAGGACCAGCTCCATCCCAAGTGGGATGGAGGATTACACGTCTCCTCCAGATGGCGAGATATTTTTTTTTAAGGCAAGGGAAAATAAGCAGGTGTGTGCATGGGGCCTACCTGTATTGGTTTTAATCAGCAACTTTAAGCAAACTCAGTGTTCTCATCAGAAAAGGGGAAAAATAAACAGCTGAGCACTGTGATTCATTTACACTTCAAATATACTTTGAGTTGGTTATTCCTCAATTAATCAAATAGCTGGTGTATCCCTAAAGTAGTATAAAGTGACACGCTGTGTGAAATCAATTTTCCCTTCCAAAATCATTAAATTCAGTAGCCTGTGACTACATCCCTGCTAATTCTAGTACCGGTCCTTTCATCCTCCATTAACTTTGGCACGCCTAACAGGCTGTCAAAAATAATTTCCCAGAACGTAAATAATTCAGAAATTAAAAATTAATAAATAATAACAGAGAGCTACTGGGAGATAGACTGGGTCAATTAGTCAGCTCTGCATTCTGTTTCTTCGCAGCAGGGGGGCAGCCACATTCGTTACTGGAATCTTTCCTCCGATTCCTAGGTCTGATTTACGGCTCTTCATTACTGGATCCAGTCAGACACAATTACCTCCATCACTATCTCAGTTCCTAACTTCAAAGAAACACACATTTTCTTGTCTGCTTTTTTTCTCCTTGCAGCAGCCTCAGCTTGACGTCCCTGGAATTTCTTCCACGCGGACTAATTAATAAGACTTTGACTTATCATATTCACTTCTCTTCTTTGATGTCCTACCTTAGTCAATCATCCTATTTAATTAGAATTTCAATGATAACTTTACTTATCTCGTGGCTAGATGTAAATTAAAATAACGGGATTTTAATTCTCTTTCTTACGGGGTTATGACATTTCTGACAGAAAAAGTTTCAACCCAAATATGATGTTATGTACTTTCTATGCTCGGAGTGCATTCCACTAAATTGTTTTTCCCTTTGCTACAAAATAATTTTGCTTGTTTAACAAGCTCCACTGAAATGGAAATGAACTACAGTTTCTTGTAAAGTAATTTGCACAGGTCCATGTTGTGAAAGGTTACATTGATATAAATGAATATCATCACTGTGACACGTCATGTATTTAACAAGGAAAGATGATGTGATTTTTAAGGTGGGGGGGAAGGGGAAGAAAAAGACTCCAGAGAGACAACAGGACCACAGGACTTCTTCCTCTGTGCTCTGTTTCAGTCGGCTCCTAGTACATTTGCACGGCTTCTTGCTCTCTTTCCTCATTTAAAGATCTATTCCCGCTGTTTGTATTGGAGCAGCACACAAGATTGGATTCAGATTTAAATGAGGCATTTCTGAAAGACATACCTACTGCTGCTCAAAGAAATGTATTGTGGCTGAGAGTTAACAGGAGCAGTACATCCCTCTGCCAGCGCTTTCTTTCTCTCTTTTGGCACCCAATACGTGCTTGCGCATGGGCTTGCTTTCCTTCCTGTGCCTTTGAGAATTTGCCAGTCTATGACACTGACTGGACGTCAACAGGACAGAGGCAAATAAAGGTGACAACAATCACTCCTCTTTAAATTGAAGCTTATCATGCAGGAGAACCCGTGTGACTGCAGAGGCTGCCGAATCATAGGATAGATGGGAAGAGGCTGGTGGAACAGCAGAATCCTAGTAGGGCTTGGGAGATCCATGGAAGGGAGGCATGAGGGTCACGAAAGCAAAGAATGAGGATTTTCAGAGGTCCAGACAGGCTCGTCAGGCCTTACCCATGTTGGTACTTGTGCTTTTACTGAAATGGACTTTTCCATGTGAGGATGTGAATGGTTATGTACATAGACAGGGATTTTCAGAGGAAAGGAAAGTAAGGAGAGAACTGTGTGAAAAGAAAGCAAGGATGGTTAGCATAGCAAGAAATGGTCTTAAACTATGAACAAAGCAATCTTTTTGGTATGTTCAATGGAACATGGTGACAACTGGCTGGCCCATGCAAATGCTATGCTAATCTGCCACCAGAGATGGTTATCTTTCCAGTCATCTTTGTCAGAAAAGAGTTCTCTGGTTTCATACTGACAATAAGCAAATACATCCTGGAAACCTCATGGTTTCCTAAGGAAAAAGGCTGCATCCGCAGGCCCTATGCTTCCACTTTCCTAGCAGGGAAAAAATGCTTTTTATAGCTGCCACTGGTCCATTTCCAAGATGGTGAGCTGTGCATTTGCTATTCCATCCTCTTCCTTGTATTCAGGGAAAGAATGGAGGAGTCAGTGAAAGGACTTGGAAAAACCTGCTCCCCAAAGAGGTGGTTTGGTCCTATGAAGAATTATAAGTAATGGGGAGAGCTCCGAGCTCCTCCTTCAAATATTATCCCCATGCTAGATTGCACTAAACCAGTTATCATAAAACTAACATTTGTACATGCTCTCACAACTGACTTTCCTGACAACCCTTTTCCTCTTGAAAGAAACTGAGAACGATTGAAAAATTAGGGCAGAGCATCACTGGCAGTGAGCTACTGGCATTTAAGTGACAGCTTCTAAATTCACATCGGTCAAGTTCAGAGCCAGTTGAGTGAGCCCCAAAAATACCAGTACTGTTGTTCAACAATAAAGCGGTAACCTGTTGCACTTGCAGCATCGCATCTAAACTGTTCCATCATCATTTAATAGTGTTGTTCTTTTAACAATTGGATTCTGTTACACTTTTATATGTAGGCAGGATTATTTAATGGGATTTAATTGGCTTTCTTATTCCCCTCGGGGTTCAGGGCTTAGAAAGTTCATATTAAAGACTCTAATTGCTCTGAAATGTACTTGTTGTCTGAAATATGCTCCAATTTTAAGTATACCCTAAAATCTAGTTCATACGTATTTTCTCTTCCTTTGTGAATTAGAAAAATTCTGGTGTCCATAATTTGCACTTAAAAAGAGTCAATAATTGGGCCGGGGCCCGCCGGCGGGGGAAGAAAAAAAATCACAGATTGAAAAGAGGGAGGATGTGGCACGGTGAACTGCGAGCCACGAATCCATCAATAAGGCCAGCAGCACACATCAAAGGCTTCTGAGCGTGTGCTGCTCTGCGAAAGCTGAGCTTTGCATGTTTCACGTGCAGCTCTCTGGCTACAGTGGCACAGCTACGTGTACTTCAGGTGCGTGACCTTTGGGGTCACCCTGCTGCCAAAAGCTGTGTCCTTGCAGCACCTCAAAGAAAAAGAGGGAAGAGGCAGGAAGCGTAACTTCCAGCGGGTACAGGGGCGTAGCACGGGGGGCTCTTTGGGCCGTACCCAGCCCCTCCCACATTATCCTCCCCGTAATCCTACAACATGGCGACGCCCTTGCAGCTCCGCCGCCGTACAGCATGGCGGCGCCCAGTCTGACGCGCCGCTGTTCCTTCCGTGTTCCGGAGCGCCGCTATTTCAGTCTCGACGCGGGCGCTTCCGCTTCCTCTTCCGGATCCGGCGGCTCCAGGTATGGCGGCGAGCTAGTGCGGGCCGCCGGCGTCTATCGGCGTCCATCCGCCGACATCCGTTGACCGGCGAGCTCTCAGGGCGGCTCCGAGGGCTCCGCTGGTGGCGGTGGCGGTGGCTGTGGCTGTGGCTGTGGCGAGGGGCTGGGGGCTAGGGGCCGCATTCGGGCGGGCGGAGAAACAAGGCCGCCTCAGCGGCCTAGCGGCCGGGGTGCTGCTGTGGGGATGTCGGGACGGCGTCCTCTTGTTGGGTGGCGGCGTGCCCTCATCTGCTGTCAGCTCCGCGGCGGGCTGGGCCAGGAGCGGGCAGCGGGCTGAGTACGGAGCGGCGCTGCTGCGGCCGTTGTCACTGGAGAGAGGGGAAGGGAGGGCCGTGTTCGCTTCAGCGCAGCTTTTGGGCTCGGCGGTTCGGTGCGGATGATGCTGTGGTTTGTGAACTGCCATCCGGAGATCGAGCTCTTAAACCGTTGCTGCTTTGGTTTTGCCTAGTTCAGGTGTGAAAAATGGTTCAGCGCCTGACCTACCGCCGTAGGTTATCCTACAACACAGCTTCCAACAAGACCAGGCTGTAAGTAAGCCAGAGTTGCTAGAAAATTTTCGGTGAGGAAAATTAAGCTTAGAGTTGGATTGTTGCATTGACTGTTTTGCTGCCGTTTAGGTCCCGAACACCTGGAAACAGGATTGTTTATCTCTACACCAAGAAAGTAGGGAAAGCACCGAAGTCAGCATGTGGGGTATGCCCAGGACGGCTTCGTGGTGTAAGTCTTAGGGTTGCTGGCATAAGAGTTTGGCAGCTATTTCTTTCCTTTTTTCTTGTTTTAATGTTAAAGTTCTTTTCTTGTTTGATATCTGTTTCATCATGAATTCAAGAACAGCCTTTTGTTTTAAATTTTTCCATTTGAATATTGTAAGGTGGAGCTGATAAAACAGTTTGGAAGCATAAGGAACAGGTGCTTTTTTTAATGTGTGTGATTCTCATTGCTATTATCTGAACCTGTGTGAGTTAACTTTTAACTGGCTGCAGTTGTTTCAAGTTAGATCTAGATTAATCTGTTGCATGGCTAAAACTTAGAATTTGATCTACTAGGTAGATTTTTAAAAAAACAAGATCATTTGACTATGATTTTTAGGAAAAAAGGACTGACTTTTGTATTTTAATGTGCTATTTTATTCCCAAACTTCCCTCATTTGATGCTATTGCCTTCAATGGCAGATCAGAATGTTTGAGTAACAACTTATTTTCAATTAGCTTCTACCTTTACAAAGATTATTGTTTTTAATAATAAGCAATTTAAAAATCAGTGAATGTGTTTTGAAAGCAGTAGAATGGAAAAATCAGCTTTGGAATGCTGCAGGCAGCACGGATACAATGTGTGGCTTCACTTCCTGCCTGTTCAGTAATCAGCTTTAGATGCTTCTGGGGCTTTTTGAAGTCAAACTATCCAAGTCTATTTCCATAATACAGCTGTTACCCAAAATAAGGCAGCGCTCTCATTTTCTTCCAATTTTTGCTTCGTATAGGTGCGTGCTGTGCGTCCTAAAGTTCTTAAGAGGCTGTCAAAGACAAAGAAACATGTCAGCAGAGCCTATGGTGGTTCCATGTGTGCTAAGTGTGTCCGTGACAGGTAAGCATGTAGCAAACTAACTCTATTCTTAAGGTCACTTAATGTGAGTTTTGAATCTTACTGCATCTTCGTAGTGTAGGCCAATCAAGGGAGCGTGTATAAACAGAAGAGGGAGTGGCTGTTACAAGGGTGGACAGCGATAGGACAAGGGGGAATGGTTTTAAACTAAGACAGAGGAGGTTTAGGTTAGATATGAGGAGGAAGTTTTTCACACAGAGGGTGGTGACACACTGGAACAGGTTGCCCAAGGAGGTTATGGATGCCCCATCCCTGCAGGCATTCAAGGCCAGGCTGGATGTGGCTCTGGGCAGCCTGGTCTGGTGGTTGGTGACCCTGCACACAGCAGGGAGGTTGAAACTCGATGATCATTGTGGTCCTTTTCAACCCAGGCCATTCTATAATTCTGTGGTTTCTGTTCTTCTGTTGTCCTATGTTCTTTTGCTTTGTCTTATGCGAAGATGTTAGTAAAAGATCATGCTAACTCATTTTTTGGGACCCACTGATGTAGTTGTCAGCATTTTACGTAACTTAATGCAGTTAAGCTTTAAGATGACTTTTGCTAGGCATCCCTTAATGAAGCTTTATTGTGTAACAGCCATGTGTCTGTTTACTTCCTTGATAAAGTTGAGGAATACTGTGTATTACAAACAATATGTCATCCCTGTGAATAGTAATCAAAGCAGATCTCTGGAGCCAGCGGTGTAATGCCGGGTTTTTCATCTGTAGTGCAAATGTTGCCAGCCTCTTCTTTTCTCTTCTGTGAGTTCTAAGCTAAATGCCGCTGAAGACAGGTTGTTACAGCTGCAGGTCTTTAGCATAACTTTTCAGTGTTAAATGCCAGTCTTTTGAGTGTTTCCCACACACTGTGATATTGATAGTTTGCTTTTAACAGATGAGTGCCTGTCTGTCTTTGCCTGAAAGTACACCTCCTTCCCTGCAGCTGGCAGTTCTTTGTCTTTTGTCTGTTGAAGCCTTGCTGGTAGGCTGTTTTTGCTTTTAACTCAAACTCATCAAATAGACTGTTGATGTATGAGGACTACCACATAGATCTGTCTACATGGTGGACCTGTATGCCTTCCAGAAATAATAATTGTGTTCAGGCATGACTTAACCTGCCTGTCTTTGTTTATGGACGAAGACACTCTAATCCTGGGAGAGCAGCTGCTGATGTTTTGCTGACTGGACTCATGTCAATTCTCCTGTAATTCTGATGGAGGAAACTGACTAGCTGGTCTCACCTGTTATTATTTTAAGAATTGTTAAATTAATTTGCTGTTGAGGATTTCAGCTTTTTTTTTTTTTTTTTTCCTTTTAAGTTAGTGAAGCCATCGAGCATTGTCTTATCTGCCTACAAGGCACTAACCCTACATTTGCAAACAAACAAGGGCTTTTTCCCCAAACCTCCACATTTGTATGCTGCCACTGCCCCTGCTCTTATCTTTTGGTGCTGGCAAGAACGCTCACAGCTTCTTTTAAACTAATATGGAGCTAACACCACACATAGAACATGAAGCACTGGGGCCAACAAAACTGATTGCAGCTTTCTTCTTTTGTGTTCTCAGTTGATTGGATGCATCTCCTGATGGTGTTGTGCTTCCTTTCCAGAATCAAGAGAGCTTTCCTTATTGAGGAGCAGAAGATCGTTGTGAAAGTGTTGAAGGCACAAGCACAGAGCCAGAAGTCAAAGTAAATCTGTTTGTATTTTCTGCCCAATAAATGAAAGTTCCACTTTCCTGGTGTCTTGTCTTTCTGCATGCTGATGAAAGCTGGTAAGAGCTGCTCACAGCTTAGTAAAGACAAAAATGGATTTTGATGCAGCAGAAACAGTTAGGATACTGTGTACAGTCATGGGGGCGAAGCAGGCCTGCCTGAACAGGGCTCCCAGCTTTGTCTCAGAATCCCGAGGCAGGCTGGAGTAACTGAGCAACCCTTTTTTCATGGCAGCAGCTGTGCATGAAATGACTGGAAGACATCTAAAACAGAAAAGCAGACAGCTGGCTAAAGACTAGAAGACAGTGCCAGATGAAGAGGAGCAGAGCTAGAGTAAAGCCAAAGGTAGTTTCTTGTTTGTTTTTGTAGTATGTTCTGCAGTTCACTGCTATTTGAATCCGAGGGTAGAGGGGGATTGTCTGACTTAAGTTAGTGCTGTGTCTGCTAGACCATCGCGTGGTCTGGATTTGGAGGAAAGCTCCAGCTGCTTTGCTCACATCACTTGTCAGGTGCTTCCTGGATCTGCAGCTGCAGGCACCATCTGAGCAGAGCTCCGGGTGAACAGACTCTTAATAGCTCCGAGAATCAGCTTTTAGAGTAGCAGCAGGAAAGGAGGTAAAATATTTGAATGCAGACCTTGATCCCAGACGGATGGCATTTGAAGGTGATTCTACGATCGCTTGGGTCCATTCAGGCTGCACTTCTAAGAAGCATACAAAAGGAATTTTTTCCTGCTGGCTCTGTGCTGGCTGTTCACACTGTGCCTCGCTGTGTAGTCTGCTCCTCAGCTAAGAGAGATGTATAATGAGAAGAATGACAAGAAGAGCTTGGGATGTTGGGATCAGCTGCCTGCAAGCATGCAACACTTTGTCAGCATTGCCTCTGAGTGATGGAGGTGGCTGTGATCCTGCACACACCAATGCTGCACAGGGCCAAGCCTGCTGTACCCCAGAGATTCATTTCTTCAGTGCCCCAACTCATTACAATAATGTTCTCAGAGCAGCTTGATGTTGCAGTAAGTCACCTAGTTGTATGAGGCCTTCCTGTCTCATTAGGTTGTGCTGAAATTCCTTCTGAAGGCTGCAGCCTGTTAGAGGCTGCTTTAAGTGCTAAGATTAAACGTGCTGACTTTTTTAGGTGCTGTTACTGTAGTTTACACGGTTAAAACTGTTATTAGTTGTTGCCTTCCTGCGCTAGTAGAAACTTTAGTGCTGTGGTTTAAGTAGGGCAGGCATGGGGCTCTGGGAAAGAGGCAATGCTGGAGGCAGAACAGTTGAAGAATTGAAAAAATGCCATGAACAGGCATTTTATTTAACAGGCAGAAACCTTAGCTAATGACGAGCCGGGATTCTTCCCAACGCTGGGGAAGGACGGTTCTTACCGGGACGAGGGACAGTGCTCCGCCGGCTCAGCCGAGGCTGCTCGGGCCGCAATCCCCGTTCCCGCGGCCGCCGAGCCATCGTCCCCGCTCACCCTGAGGGCGCTGCGTGCGCGGAGCGCTACTGCCCCCGCGCGGCCTGTTTGTCCTGCGGGCAGCCCTCCGCCCGCTCCGCCGCGCCCCTCCTGGCTACCCGGTGGCGACACGTCAGGGCTGCTGGGCCCTGGCAGGTGGGTAAAGGGAATCGTTACCCTCCGAGGAGCGGCCTCGGCTTCCGGATGTTTTTCGCAAATCGAAGGCGTGCGCAGAGAATATCTTACGTTCCAGTATCGCTCTGCGGGGATTTTGTTGGTTTCATCTTTTTTTTTTCGCTTTTCTTCTCTTTACTCGCCCCTGCCAGGACCCGGCTGGCTTTCCGTTTCCGCCTTCGTGTGAGCAAAGCGCCCGGCGGCGCGGGACTGGCGTACGGACCGAGCCGCCGCCATGGAGACGCTGTTCCGGCTGCCCTTCGCCGTCCTCGAGTGCCCCAACATCAAGCTGAAGCGGCCGGGATGGGTGCACATGCCCTCGGCCATGACGGTCTACGCGCTGGTGGTGGTGTCGTACTTCCTCATCACCGGAGGTACCGCCGCGCCGCGCCAGGGGAGGCCGCGGCGATGGAAGCCTCGTGGCTGAACGTCCTGCGGCGCCCGGCGGGCCATAGGATGCGCTGCCCGCCTGCCAGCTGTCGCCTTGGTTCTCCCCCTTCGCTTGAGACTCCAAGCTGACGCTGTGTGTTTGTTTGTTTCCTCTCAGGAATTATCTACGATGTGATCGTGGAGCCCCCCAGCGTGGGCTCGATGACGGATGAACATGGGCACCAGCGGCCGGTGGCTTTCTTGGCATACAGGTAGGAGCAGCGCCACGTACACAAACATGCGTGAAGGAGCTGTGCCAGCTTACCCTGAGCTTCCCAAAAGGCTGAGCCCGTCCGAAATCTGGGCTGTGATTTGCAAATCTGAAATAAAACCGTTAAAATACAGCAAAAATTAGAAAAATTAGATCTTTCAAAAGCTTGTAGGACTGTATATTTTAGTAACAAGAATGTTTTGATCTGGTACTACTTCCAGTTTTTCCTACCTATTTGTTTTTTTTTACTGGGTGCAGATGCATGGTGATATAATCTTCATGCAAAGTGATGGTCTGGCCTTTTAGCTTTTAATGTAATTGAGAGTCTTGTGCCTGAAGGTTAGAATACATAACATGGATGCCCCATCCCTGGAGGTGTTCAAGGCCAGGTTGGATGGGGCCCTGGGCAGTCTGGTCTAGTATGAAATGTGGAGGTTGGTGGCCCTGCCTGCGGTAGGGGGGGGGTTGGAGATTCGTGATCCTTGAGGTCCCTTCCAACCCAGGCTATTCTATGATTCTGTGAACATACAAATACAAAATAGATGTTTGTACCTATTACTGACAATAAGCAAGAAATTGCTTAGTCAGGATCTGGTCTAAAAATACTTAATCTATACATGTTGATTTTTTTTCTCTACGAGTGTGTGTGTGCGAGAATCACAGTTCGTATTTTTATTTTTTTAAAATACCAGAACCATTCTGTAAGTGTGTGTCATGCATCGTGTGTAAATTTTGATTTGAGCTGGATGTAGTGTATGACTCAGACTGGGCCGGATTGTTGCAGTGTGCACACGTTGGGCTCCTGCAGGGAATTGACTGGACTTGAGTACAGTTCAGCAGAAACAATGTGCAAGAAGGTGGTATTGACGATTTTAAGAATCTGTGGCAAAAATGATCATTATCATTTCAGTATTAGCATGCGTACATAGCAGTTTCAGTTGTACCACGCCTATGAAGTTGCTGGTATTTCTGATTACAGTAATAGAAAAAGGCTTAGTTATTGTTGCATGCAGAAGATCCAGTTGCATGCCCAGCATGCAGGTAGCAAAACACTCCGCAGACAGGAGCCATTTTTGCTGTGTGCTGGAACCTGCAGGTGTGCTTCACGTGCTGGCACAGTACTCAGAATGGGGTTTGTTCCAGGCTGAGAATTAGGGAACAGCTGCCTAAACATCATGGTGGAAATAAGTTTCGGAGAGCTTGTTGGCCCCAGCTCTGCACCTTGAGTCATCTGTGAAAGCTGGTGCTACTTTTGGAGTAGATATTTCTGTAAGCTGATCAGCTTGCATGGTATCCAATGCTGTATGCTGCTGTGCATGAAACCATCATGTTCTTGCCCGGTTGCTTTGCAGGCTCTTAGTGGAGGAAATAAATTACATTTAACAGTTTTAATGTAGTTGTGTAATGTAAATTTTCTGAATTTACTTAGGAAGTCATCCAGCAAAGTTAATAACTTGAGTAGCTGCATTTTGAAGTACAGATAGTTACTTTAAATCTAAACTTTTTCTAACATCCTACCATCTCCCCTCTGTTTTCTTCTCCTGTAGAGTAAACGGACAGTATATTATGGAAGGGCTTGCGTCTAGCTTCCTGTTCACAATGGGTGGCCTAGGATTCATAATTTTGGATCGATCCAATGCACCAAATATCCCCAAGCTGAATAGGTTTCTCCTGCTCTTCATTGGATTTGTCAGCGTGCTTTTGAGCTTCTTTATGGCCAGAGTTTTCATGAGGATGAAATTACCGTAAGTAGCGTTTTTTTCTCTCTGTTTTTGTCCTCTTTTGTGGCGGCAACAGTAAATATGAGCTTAGCAGGAAATAAAACCAGGTGTTCTAAACATCTGGACCTTGGCTATAAATTGCTTTTCTTCAGTGGTTTTTTGGAACAACCTATCTTGAACAAAGTGGAAAAGTTTTGGGCTCAGCTGCTCTAAGATTGCGCTGTGGTTCAAAAAGAGATGACAGATCCTGGTAAGTCAGATGATACGATTGGTGAGTATGAGTTGTAATTAATTTTCAGTTAGACTGAACATGGCGGATGAATCGTTTCTGTTGACAAGGTACATGAAAGGTCGTAACTAAAAATACTGAGTGCAGCGAAATGGGTTTTCAGAAGTATCCAAGGCAGACCTAAAGTAAAGGTAATGCAGGCTTTTTTTTTTTTTTTTTTTCTCTGTTGCTGCAAAACTGAACATAACATTGAAGCAATATACGTGACATTTTGATACATTGATACTCAAAGACTGAAAAGTAGGAAAGATCTGAAGCTGTCAGGCTACGTAGTAACCAAATGCAAGAATTCCAATTTCTGTTTTCTCTATTTCTAACTCTATTTTATTTAGAGTAGCCAAAACCAGGAGTTTAGAGGTACCAGTAATTAATTTCTGGAGTAGCTCTGTGAGGTGTTGACTTCACAGAATAGAATCATAGAATCATAGAATCACCAAGGTTGGAAAAGACCTAAAAGATCACCCAGCCCAACCGTTCCCCTATTCCCAACAGCTCCTACTAAACCATGTCCCTCAACACAACATCCAGCCTTTCCTTGAACACCCCCAGGGTCGGTGATTCCACCACCTCCCTGGGCAGTCCATTCCAGTGCCTGACCACCCTTTCTGAAAAGTAATACTTCCTAACTTCGTAATGCGTTGTCACTCCTTTCTTAAATATTTATTTACTCTTCATGTGTATTAAGAAAATGTGTTTCACAATGCAGATGCGTTGGGTTCCTCAGTTGCTGGATAACAACCTGCTGTATATTTTTCTTGTTTCATTGATTATATGTGTTGTGACAGTTGTTTTTCTTAAAATCTTCAAAGAAACAAGGCTGCAGAGAAGTTGAGGAGAAAAAGAGCCCAGAATTGTGTTCAGTGTCGGGGGATGTCAGGACATACTGAATGTCTTTACGCTGGCAGTTTGTGTAAAGGGTACAAATAATGCAGCTTTCCAAAGGTGTAATGTGGGCTTCAGAAATTCTAAGCAATTGCTGGAGTTGGATAGAGAGCAATGAGCAGTCTGATCCATTTTCAGGGCTCATTAAATGAATTGAGGAAGGAGCATGTAGTTAAGTGGGCTGGTGTATACCTTGCACAGGATGTACGTACTAAATAGCCTTGATATTAAGAGTGTTTTGGCAAGCTGTGGCTTTTGGTTTAATATTGTTAAAGTTCCTCGCTTTTTGAGGCGGTCCTGCCTTTGATTGCTAACTTTTTTCCTAACTTAATTTTGTTCTGTAGGGGCTACTTGATGGGTTAGTACCTCTTGTGATGTATGAAAGCCCGAGGTGCATTTACTCCTCTTCCTGAAGTGTTAAGAAGCAGCAGCAAGAAACAAATTCCACAGTCACTGCCGACAGGAAACAGACCTGAACATGGGAAGCGTCTGAAGAGAGTGCTCTCTGCAACCAGTCTTAAACTACTGATGGCTGATTTGTCATTTTAAAACAGCAGTTACTTAGTTGTGTTGTTCTTGTTTTTTAATTTCCAACAAAACAGAGAACCTGTCTTTAGCTCTGCCTTGAAACGAATATTGCCCCTTGGTTTTACAGTTTTTTGTTGCAAGGTCTGTCCCTTCTTTCTTGCGTGGGAGAATTGTGTGAATTGGACAAGAAACACCTGAAACGTTTTCCCAAGTTAAAGTCTGAAAATAACTTTGGATGCTTTACAGTCCAAATGCAATGTGTCTGAAATGATTTCAAAGGCACCTTTTGCCTTATTATTAATGGCTTCCTATGAGTAATTCTAGATGTGCACGGGGAGAGGCAAACTGTATGACTGTGCTTTTGTTTGTAAAAAAAATGTATGAGAGAAGCCAAATAAAACTTATTTTCTATGAAGTTATTTGAATTTGATCTATTTTCTGAAACTTTTTCTCGAGTATGCGTCACGTATTCTGCATCCAGGCTTGATATGCTCTACTGTACCGTGAATGCATAATTTCTGCTTTATTTTTCATAGTTGGTCAGTTTGTGTTTTTTATCAATATCAAGGGCAAGAGACCTCATACTTTCTGTGCACTTGTCCTGTATCTAAATGACATTATCACCAATCAAATTAATTTACTTTTGTAGCTGCTGTGTTTCTGTTTGAGAGTTGAGGCTCCAGCTTGTTTTTGTCTTCATTTAAAAGACTGAATGTTACCACCATGCTTCATTAAAATGTGTTTGGGGGTAGGAAGGATCTAAACTGACAGAAAACGTTTTTTCTGCGAGCCACGTGAGTTTGGGGCACTATTTTTATCTGTGTAGTAAATGTCACTGAGATGTTTTTATTCCCTTAGTTCTATATGTATCTCTGCATGTACCTAACCTAATTTCAGAGCTAGCTGTTAATTATTTACCCTTGGTGTATTCTCTCATTCTTACACACATTATGTTTCCATTCCCTCATTCTTGCATGCGATATGACTTTTGTGTTTGTTCATCTTAAGTGTGTTTTATTAAGATTTAGGGTAGCTGAAGCTGCTCAGTGAGGTTAAGAACTGCAAAGTTCTGTTCCTTTCAAAGTGATTATCTTGTGGTTTCAGATTTTGGTGTGACACATGCTTTCTTTCAAGGGAAGAGATTTGATGTTATGTAAGTCAATAGCAGTACATAATACATCTGGGGGAAGTCAAACAAGACAGACATATCACTGAGTACAGTTGTTCTGATCTCCCTCTCGCTTGGTACTTTTCCCATCACTGTTCAACTTCAGCCTCTGGATTTGCTGCCAAATCCAAATGAGCACACTCTTGAACAGTGATTTTAATTACGTACTTGAATGTCTACGCATAGTCTGTGAAATGCATTTGGTTATAATTGAACCCCAAGTGATCTAACATGAAACAGAATGGATTTGTGAGTGCACAGTTTTGGAAAAATAAGACTAAGGCAATGTCTCCAACAAACAAGGTTAAATATTCTTTGTTTCTTTGATCACAGGTTTTGAACCTGAATCTGCTCAGATCCTATGCTCAAGCAGAGGTAGAGAGAGAGCAAGGAAACAGTTTCCAGAGCAGAAGATAAACCTCCCAGGATCCAGGTGTGTTCTAGATAGGAGCATTTCACTATGTGTAGCTGAAGACTGGTTTATTTGGGATATGGGCTGGGGGCTTCATGGTCACATGCGGAAAAATTTCTGCAGACACTTTCACATCAACTGCAAGGAAGGCATTGCTGTACATTGTGGGAGTCATATTATCAGAAAAAGAAAGCCTGGTATTTTATGTAAATGTCTGCTGTTCTTTACAGGTAACAGCGTGTGGGTTTTAGTAGGGTTTTAGTGTAGTTAAAATAAAAAAAAAGACAAAAAGAAAACTTCAATTACTGATAATTCCCATCTGCGTTTGGTGCTCTCAACTAGCATGAATGCAACTTGAGTGTGGTGTGAGAAATTAAAGTTGAAATACTGTGATAAAGCACAGCATACAGGAACACATCTTTCCTTGATTAAAAACAGCTGTTTGGCCTATTTCCAAGTAACAGAAGAGTCAGACTGAAGTCTAGAGGTTCTAATTTTCTGACTTGCTGGAGAAAATACTGAATCTGTGCCTCCTCTAGGCTTCAGTATTATCTTGGAGCAATGATGCCTCATTGGTATAGATGTGGTATTTACAACCTTTGTAGCTTTTGAAAGTTAGCATACGCATAAGTGAACTCTTAATAAAATTAACTGATTTAAAAAAAAAAATTGATTTAGGTAAAAAAAAAAAAAAAAAGGTTGTTCTGGTTATGTTCTGGTTTCCTATGTTCTGGTTTCCTTTTTTTTTTTCCCAGTACAATTTCTGGATTTCTGCAAATTATGGAACAGCAGGGTGTTTGGAAGGCCTGTACCACTGAAACAATTTTTGGCAGGTGTATGGAATCCATTAGGTTCTGGTCTGAACCAGTGATTGAGCACCTGTGCAGGGGTGTTACCAACCCTGGGAGCACAGGTGGAAGCAATTCACTCTTGTGACCCCCGCATCCACAGTTCCCTAACCTCATTTGAGGGCTGGCAGCCACGAGGAAAGCATCTCTACTGGGAGATCACCTCCCTTGGAGTGTTGGGTGAGCGCTGATCCTCAGAAAGGAGTAAGTAATTCCTTTTTTGTTACCTGATGGCAATTGCTGCCTTTCTTGGGTGATCTGGAACTGGTTTTAAGAAGTTATGTCTGCTGCCTCCTGTCCTTATGATGATATGATATTATGATATGTCCATATGGGAGTATGATGTTTCAACCATATTGAGGGCATGCTGATAAATACTTTGCTAGTAAAGATAATCATGGCATTTTTGTAAGTCTGAATTTGAACTTGCAAAAAATGTATAACTTAATTAAAATGTATGATGCTTCTTAAAAGTAAGCTTATTTTTTGGTATGAAGTAGTCCACACTGATGTCTGAAATAAAATGGAGATCTTTCTTAGCCTAAGTGGAATGTTTTGAATTCACAGCATTTTGATTCTGAATTGGTTGCACTTAATGGAATCTTGTGTCATTCTTTTGAAGCTAGATGCTTGTTCTAGTTACCTACTTTATATGCATAAATGTATTTTCTTAAGGTATTAATTCAGAAGCACTAGTTACTAGTAATTGAAGCAGTCGTAAATTGCTGCTGCTGCAATTTACAACAAAGGGAGTACATTTGGTTACGGGGAAGATGGCGGATCTCACTTGTCTGATGCACTTGGGAATGCTGTATACAAAAGAAACTTTTTTTCCTTACAACATCACAATGGCTGTGAAATAAATGTGAAACTTGTGTGAAAATGATGATTGTGTTTTGCCTTCAGTGCTGGCTTTCTTCAAAGAGTTGCAGTGTTGGCTCTGACTTACCATTAGAATTTCTAGTTCCTGCTTTTCAATTTGTGGTTGTTTTAGAACATTTTTCTTCCAGAGCTTGGTTAAAGAGGTTTGAAACAATTGCAGAAAATGAATGAATTGAAATGATTGGAAGAACCTCAGAAGAACACAATCTTGTAACAATTTACAGTGACCCTGAGGCATTTCAGCTGTGCTAATTACTGGAGAACTGAAATTAGGATTTCAGTGGCAGGAAAATACACAATTAATGCATCTTAAAGGGTAGTGTTGGTGGGAAAGTTAACTGATGGAAGTAGGAGAGTAGGTGAGAACTAATGATGCTGGTGTCCTTTTTGTTGGGTGTAGATCAGCTAAGAACTGAACTAAGATCACAAGCTTTTCTTATTTATTAGAACAACAGCTGTGGCACTGTAACAGGAGGCAGGCCTGCCCAGACTTGCACCATGTTTTAACCGTTGATATAGAAGTGAGGAGCTGCATTCTGATGTCTTGAATTATTAAGTGACTTGCTAAGCTGCTGTTTAATAGTATCAATTCAATTACTAATGTCTTTTTGATACAAGATGAAGTTTCACTTACATCACATAACTGCCATATAGGTTCTGTAAATGTCAAAGCTGTTAGGCTGTTTTACCTGTGGAATGCAATAAATAGTGTTTAGCTATAAGTAAATCAGATCAATGTGGTATCATCTGCTGACTTACGAATGCAAAAGACTGGAGTTAGGAATTTCCTTTTTTGTATCAATTTTCACTGCAAAGTTCAGCGCTGAGGTGGGAACGTGGATGCCTTCATTGGTGGTGGTAACTGTGCTCAGCAGCAAACAGGGATATTCTAGGGTAAAACTTCAAGGGGACGTGCTTTCTGTATTCCTTAGTAAACAGGCTGAAACAATTTGGGAACTTCTAACTTTCTGACAGCTCTTGGATGATAGATAATATATTCTCCATATTCAACATTCCAGTACCTCATCTGTCTGGAAATGCAGATGGAGGGTGTGAGGGATGTGGAATAATAAACCAGAATCTACTTCAGTCTATGATAAAGTTTTAGGAGGTAAGAATTGTGTGTAGAATAACTGGAAGGAAGTGGTAAGATGATAATTAGCCAACTCTAATTTTTCAAGAGTAAGCCATGGAGAGGTATGGACCCCTTAAGCAGAAGAAAAGCAGATGTTTTTTCAGCTGCAGCTTTTGAAGCTGTCTTGCATGTTATGGAAATCTGGTCTATATCTGAAACAACTGTAAACTGGATGCAGAAGTACTTCGAAAACCATTTTTAGAGATGGCTTACTGATTAGCTCATATCCTTTTATCAGAGTGAGTTTTTTTTTTGTTTGTTTGTTTTTTTTTTTTTTTTGAGGACCATCCCTAGGCTAGATTCATCCAACACCCAGTGACCTGGATAGAATGGGCAGTACTTACTACATTAGCATACATCATAAAATTAAGAGACTGCTGAAGGTCAGAATAAGGATGTAGCATAGTTATCTTGAGAGATCAAATAGTGCCCTAAAAGGAACTAATTGGCTTACTCACTTTTGTTCCAAGTGCAAAATAGGTTAGATTGCAGTTGGACTTGATGGTCTTCAAGTCTTTTCCAACCTGAGCAATTCTATGATTCTATGAAATAGTAAAGATAAATAAGCAATATATCTGGCAAAATGTGGTGCTACTCCTGGTAACGTATTCTAGGGATAAAATAGTTGACTACCTGACTAAGTTGTCTATAGTGGTGATGATATTTCCACTGTTTGGAGCTTTAAGAGCAAGGCCATTCGAGCATCCGTCAAAATTTGCTGATAAGGCTAATATAGCATTGGTGTGAAAGATTTTTTTGAAGTGTCTTCTACCAGCTGCCTATTTTCATTACTTCAGAGGTGAGAAGGAAACTTCTGACCTTCCAAACACTGCTACTCTGTATTTTTAAATTAGTAATGGAAAGGTCTTTCTATAAGTGACTGTACACCAACAAATATACAGTTAGCAGAGTGGCTTGGCTAGGCTGCTTTTTTATGGGTTGTAAATCTAGAAGAATTATCACAGTGGAAGGAGATAATCGAAAAGAAATGAAAATGCCCACCTGTATCCTCGGCTTGCAGAAAAACTCCAAAGGGGAGATCTCCAGAAAGAGAGCCTTCATGGGTGGCAGTCAGCTCTTAAATGGACTCTAGGAGAGGTGCAGCCAGGCTCCACCCCTGCCATTCACACAGGTGAATTGCCTTCACCTGTGCTCCCACAACTGACCTGGTGTTTGCTTCAGGTGATCAATCAGTGATTTAGTAGTTCCCATATGATGACTAAATCTGTCCTGTAGGTATATACCTGCAGTGTATTCATAAAACAGAATCCTGTTGGTCTCGTTTCAATCTGGAGGAAAAAAAAAAGTAGTTGTCTGACTGGCACATCGCAGTAGAAGGTATTTTCATTAACTTTTACTTCAAAGCAGAAAATGGGTTAGTTGTTGATGTAAGGAAAACAAAAAGATATAGATTTCTTATTTTTTGAAGGCCTTTCCATTTCCTAGTTGATTTCTATGTCTGTCCCTAAATTATGCTGCTGTTAGAATGAAGCAGCAGTCAGAATAGCTGCCATACTGGAACAGAACTATCAGTGGGCAGAGGGAGTCTGTGATATTTCTAGGAGTATTTTGGTGATGCAGCTTTCTCTGTGCATCTGTCTGCTCTGAGGTGGAGCAGCAGAAAACACTAATGAACTTGTAAATTGCTCTGGATTTTTACTTTTAAAGAACTTTGCTTCATTGATCTGTGAAATTTAACTTCTACCATATTTTACTCCAGCGTATGCTGTCTCTGCTACCATTAGCCATTACACCAGCTCAGAACTACTGTTTTGTCTCCTGCTGGCCTTAGTGGGTTTTTTTTGTTTGTTTGTTTTTCCCTGGGGATTTATACTGTTTTTCAGCAGCTGCCATCTCTTGTTTTTCTTTTCTTTGCTGTCATTCTACACTTCCAACTTTCGGGACACCACTGCTGGTTTTGATTGCTCTTCCTAACTCCGGTGTTATTACTTTCCTTAAAGGATATCATTTATCAGTCTTCTCAGCAATTCCATTTTCTCGTTCCTCCTCATCTAGTACTTTCTCTTTTATCACACTCAAATCCATCACTTGGCTATCCATCAGCTGTGTGCTACTCTTGGCTTTGTTACCTCTATTCCTTCCTCTCTGACTGCAGGTCCTTCAGTTTTCCCTGCTGGCCACTGTCTGAGCTACTTCACCCAGCGGTGACTCCACACTTCATTAGCCCCCGCTATCCATGACAAAGCTCAATCTCCTGCTTTCTCTCATCCTTTCAGCTTCGATCGTCCTCCCATCGTTCCTTTAACTACTCCAGTTTTCTCTTAGCTGTCTCATATTTTTGTCTTTATTGTTCTACACCTCACACCATCTGTTGTGCTGCTGCTTGCATGACTCATCCTGAAAACAATACAAATCCTTCTGCATCCCCAAATACTAAGTTAGGGAGCCAACAAAGGCACTCTTGTATCCAAAATGGACATCAACAGCAGTCAAGCTAAGATCCTCGTGGAATTCAGGTACATAATTTTTGTTCAAATCAGTAGAAGGAAAGTGCCAGATACGTCTGAGAATCCTGCCAAAGCTTCATCGCAACTCTTAAGAAAAGGAGGCAGTTGTATCCTGTGGCTGGATTTAAAAACACCTCTGCAGGGATAACCTGAAAGTTCTTTGGTTTCTTAGCAAATAACCTTTTTTTTTTTTTTTTTTTTTCCTGCACATGCAATTACCGAATGTTTTATGAGCATAGACAACATATGGTCGGTATACAGTGGAATAAACTAAGAAAAGTCTGTCACAAATAGCAAGATTCATACACACAGTAGAGTAGGCAATAAATATGGAAGCTCATAAAAACAGAAATGGAATGTGCTGTCAAACTTTTTTTTTTTAAAGATACACAAGGCACACAGTGCTACTTAACAAAATGATTAACAAACTAGATTTAAGTCATTGTTTGGTTTCATAACCTGAGCAGGAATAATTTTACCTATATTAAAAAGATGTTTACCTCTAAAGTTTTAGAAGGCATTAAAAAGCCTTAGTGACGTAATTGTTGTCTTGTCTCATCCAACACCTGGTTAACCCCAGGGTATGTTACACTGAAGTCAGTGGAGACAGATCAGTGCAAGGAGGCAAACTGGGCTTAGAATACTAAAGATATGTTTAAGAGTAGCTTTTAACTGCATTTTTAAAATTAAATGTTAACAGAAGAGCTGCTTTTGTTAACGTGGATGGTCAGTATAAAATATTTCCTTTGTGCAGCGGCGTTTGAAAAATAAATGTATTAAACATCGTGAATTATTTCTAAAGTGAAGTAAATATTAGTAGTTCCATCATCTTTATTAGCTTAATCCTTGGCAGTCTTGAGATCTTTCCATTTTCCCCGTCTTCGATTTCATTTGTCTGCTAAACCTTCGGTTCACCACTGGATGGCATTCTCTGCAATGCAATTCACCCTGGGAAGAAAAGTCTGGTTTTTAAGTGCGGTACAGGATGTGCGTTCTGTTTTGTACATGAGTGATGAGTGGAATTAGAAGCACTTTTCCTTGTTGCTGAAGCATAAAAGTGTGATAAAACTTGTCTTTAGGATTCTCTCACTTAAATTCATTTTACAATTGAAACTTCAGGGCTTGAAAGCATACCAGACAGTACATTTGCACTTTTATGGCACCATCCTTGCAAAGACTTTAGAGTTCCTGTCACACACTGACTTCTTAATTAACCTATATGTGTATACATACAGATTCAGCACACAGGCTGAAAAAACTGTAGTATAAAGTTGAGTGAATTACTCAAAATTACAGCATTACATAGGTTAAAAATGAAGTGATCCCATATCCACTATATGTCTGGTGGGCAAGGAATTAAATGGCTAAAAGGAATTGGCTATGTAAATGATTAAAATACAGTAAGTGTGAAGGCAAATACAAATCCACGTGGCCATCAGTCATCATTTCTGTAAGTTAAAATTGTAAGTCAGAACGTAGCAGAGGCAGAGAAAGCTGTGTGGGCATCACCAAGGTTTCTGTGCATATGGTTGCATGGTGAGTTGACTACCACAAGCTTTTGGAGAAGTTCATGCTAAAACCTGGCATCTGCCCTAAAGCATAGTGTGAGAAAATGTTGGTACGCTCCTTGTGAAGCACTGCAATCCTAATGCTTAATCTATAGGGTTTTCACACTATTGTGTTTTAAGATAGTGAGGTTCTCCTGTTTCATTTGAGAAGAAATTTATGTGACAGCTTATGACACGTGTTCTAGGTGTCTCTTCAGCAGTAAAAAGGAGGTAAAATGAAAACAGAGGAAGAGCGTGTGCTGCAGTACCTGTGGAAAAGAGCCCTTTCACAGCGTTAGCGTCTGTCACACAAACAGCAGATAGCTGTTTTTATGTCCCTTTTTCAGCCGGGGCATTGAAACAGTGAAGTGATTGACTTAAAGCTACGTGGCAGAAAAATGCTAAATAGCAGAGAAGAATAACATTTAGAGCTGATTGTCAGTTCTGTGTTCTGCTGATCACGTTGGACACTCCATTGAGCAACGATCCATTTGCTGGAGTTCTTGCGAATTTTTTTTTTTGTTCTTGATATTTGCAGGGTAGAAAATGACTCTGAAAATGCTTTTGTCAAAAAGCAGTTTGTTTGGAAAAAACAATTATACAGGAACATTCAATTGACACGTTAAGTGTAGTATTTTCCCTTCTGCACACCGGTTTCTGGCAAGTTCTGTTTCTTGAGATGGTGTGCTTCACTGCAGGATGACTTCTAGCATCTCTTTCTCCCTCCTTTACATCTCTTGTTATTGGAAGCGTCACTCTCTCCAATTAGTGCACTGTGCTAAGCTTTCCAAATAAGTTTTCAAACATGCTCTGTCAGATTTCCACTCCCGTTATTACTTTGCTCTTAGTCCATAACATCTGCTGAAATATCAGCAATAATAGAATATCAGAATAATAAAAGATTAAGCACACCCTCCTTTAAGACTGTCTCTGATACTGCAGAACCTCTGAAATTGGAGGACTGTAAACTGGCTCCGATTCTCAGGTCTGACCAACGGTGCCTCAGTCTCCTTGTGTTTCCCTGAGTTGGTAGCTGTGTGCTGCAACTTGCTCAGGTATGGTTCATTATGCTCCTTGGGGCAGGAAGCCTTTGTCTCAGCTTCACCTTTCCCGTGTAAAGAACACCTCAGCACTTCAATTACGTGCATGACAGATTTCACGTTAATTAAATTTCATCATGAGAAACCCTACCGCTAAATTCCTGATTGACTCTCCTGCTTATCTCGGTCAGCTTGAGGTTTCAGATTACTTTCTAAAGCCAGTTTTGAAAGTCTTCCACAGTTTTCTATGTTCGGTCTTCTTTTTTTTTTTTCTTTTTTCTTTTTTTTTTCTCCTCCCCATTCTCCCTTTCTTTCTGCTTACTGGGAAGTGCCAGCGTCCTCATTAGAGCAGCCTGTTTTGCATTTCCCAGGCCTCCATTCAAACCCCCTGCTGGTGACTTTCTCCATGTTCCTGTGCTTTTTTCTGCCCAGGAACACGTTGCTGCACACCCTGTGCTCTGGCCAATCCTTTCCCATGCTGACGCAACGTGTTTTTCAGGCTGCCACATGTCCCAAGATGACCTTTCCCAGAGTCTGTGCTCAGTCACATTCTGTCACTTAGTATGAGAGGGAGTTTTCTCCCTAACTGTACGGTGTTGGTCACAGGCAGACTGCTGTGATAACACCCAGACCAGAGGTGGAGATTCTGGGAGGCAACACATTTTTTTTTCTTATTGTGCATTCTGGTGACACCACACATGGAGAAAAATTCTGCACAGAGAAAGGCAAATGTTCACATGACAATAAAGCTACGGTAGCTGCAGTGCAGTGGACTGTGCGTGCTTGTTCTTTCTGGGCAGCGAGACAACTGCCCGGGATTCCTGTCCCATCAGAAATGATGACAAGGAAAAATTACAAAGATTCGGTGACTCAGTACTTAACTGCAGGGGGAGGCAGGGTGTTCAGTTACTGTCGATGATGCTTTGATTTCCTAGGTTGAGGAAAAAGATCCCTAAAGAAGAAATGCCCCACAGACTTAGAAAAGCCTGTTGTTCATGAAGGATTAATTTAGAATACAGACAGATTCAAGCTTCAAAGCTTTCTTTCTAGCTGAGTTACTGGTGTGTTTACGATGTGAATGTACTCTAGCGCTTTGGTCCTAAGGAGCACGCTGCAGGCTCACATAACACACCTGCTTTAGCAGAAGTGGGGAGGAGCTGTAAAAAAGCTCCAGTGTTAACTGCCCTTCAGGTAACCTCTGACACTGGTTGCCCTGGATTCTCATTTCAGGCTTGTATTATCTTGTTAGTTATAGAATGTACTTCTATTACTTCAAATGTATAGTATTTGCTTGTGCAGCAGTACTGCTTGGAGGAGTGAACCTGCATTGGATTTTGTTGTATTGTCTGTAGAAACACACTTGTGGCATTGCTAGGCTGGAAGAGCTCACTGTGTGATAGGAAGGGAGGGAAGAGCAGGCTGACATGAGAACACTTTCTCTAGAGGATACTTTGCCCTCCAACCTGAACTTTCAGGTAGACTTGCCTACATGGTGAAACTGAAGCTTCCTGGTCCCTGCCAGAAAGGTCTTTCTCAGATACATTTTAGGAGGTTACTGACACTGTACTCGATGTGTTCTCTTATCACTCAGAAAAACGTCTACCAAATTTAGTTCTTAACTACTATCGCAGATTAAGGGAGGGCCTCTCACAGAACAGCCCAGGTTGGAAAATACTTCAAGGATCATCAAGCTCTAATTGGCCTACAGGGCTACCAAATTCCACATGTAATACTAGACCACACTGCCCAGGACCCAATCCAATCTGGGCTTGAACACTAGCAGGGACAGGGCACCAACAATCTCTCTGGGCAACCTGTTCCAGCATCTCACCACTCTCATAGTAAAGAACTTCCTCCTAACATCCAGCCTAAGTCTTCTTTCTTTCAACTGAAAACCATTTCCTCTTGTCCTGCCGTTATTTACTGTACAGTTAACAAATGCACAGTTGTAAAGAGTGTCATAGTCAGGATAGTATTTTACAGGTTTATAGTTAGAAAGATTATTGTGGTGAAAAGAGACAGCATAAAAGAAATGCTTACCCATATCCTAGGCTCATGATAGAAAACTCCACAAAAGAGAGATCTCCAAAAAAAAAACATCCTTCCCTGCTGGCAGTCAGCCCTTAAATGGGGTCTAGGAGAGGTGCAGCCAGGCTCCACCCCTTCTGGTCACACAGCTGAATTGCCTTCACCTGTGCTCTCATGGCTGACTCATTGCTCGTCTTAGGCGATCAGAGGTTCAAGCCATGACTCGGTAGTTCCCATACATCTACCCTTGTAAAGAATTTACTCCCTTCCTGTTTGTAGGCTCCCTTTGCATACTGGAGGGCTGCAGTGAGGTCACCCTGCAGCTGAACAAGCCCAGCTCCCTCAGCCTGTCTTTGCAGGGGAGGTGCTCCAGCCCTCTGATCATCTTCGCAGCCCTCCTCTGGACCCTCTCCAACA
>NW_024884475.1:51910615-51911137 GCF_019232065.1 Centrocercus urophasianus
GCGCCATGCTAAAGCTGAACAGCAGGGGGAACCCGACAGTTGTCCCGGGTGGGAGCCCGGCAGCCCTCTAATGGAGGCGCGGGATACCCGGGAGCCCCGGTGCGTGTCGTCCCTGAGTCCCCGGCACTCACAGCCTCCGTAGTTTCCCTGGCGGCGAAGCTGCTCACGGGCTTCCATTGATCCTTGCTGTAAAAGGTGCCACTGCAGTTCTCACGCTGCGACAGATAAGGAAAAACAAAACAGGAGCTTAGACAAAACAAACAAACAAACAACCCTCAAGTTTAAAACCAAACAATCAACCTGAACAGGAACCCACAAGAACAGCATCTTGCAAGACTTCTTACCTAAGCAGCACCAGTACTGGGCTTGAGGGCACAGCCTCATCCTGATCGCCTCTCCATCAAGTCGAGTAGGAGGAACTGTAGCACCCACAACCTTAGAGCTGTGCTTTGCCTTAAGAAATGAAGCAGCAATCCTGAGCCGGGGGGGGGGGGGGGGGGGGGGGGGGGGGGGGGGGGGGGG
>NW_024884475.1:51911237-51985963 GCF_019232065.1 Centrocercus urophasianus
AAAAAAAAAGGAGAACCCAGCTGCAGTTCTAAGCCAGAACCACAAAAAAGCAAGTAGAGAGCCCAGCAGCCTCTCAATAGACATAGAGAACCTCAAAAGTTCCCCCCATAGCTCTTAAGGGCCTCCAGTGAGGGTTTAAAAGGCTTTGAGGCAGGCCCTGCCCAGGGCTCCCAACAAGGCACAGCTGTGCCCCGGCAGCCCCAGCCCCACAGCACCTGCTTCGTTAGCACAGGCGGGCCTCGTTAGGGCCATCCTGGGATACTGACTACCTAGTTGGTTGCTTCTGCCCTCTCAGCTCTTGAAAATGATAGTTGGCTCTTTGCTTCTTGGGCAAGAGGTTCTTTGGATTTACATTGAGTTTTTTCATTTAATTAGAAAAAAAAATAAATGAACCAGTCGCTGAAGGGTCCAATCCTAAGATATGAAGGGACCATTTGGAATAATCAGTAGTGACCTTCAGACAGCGTAGGTGACGTTGTCCGACACAGTTGCATCACGTAGCTCCCTTCCTCACAATAAGTCTCGCTAAAACAGCAGACCCCGATCTCGCTCCGGGTTTGTGTGCCAAGTGACTGATCCAGTTTTGCTAGACAGCGCAGCCTAACAAAACCTGTGTAGCCTAAGAAAAGGCATCATTAGCTGAGTTTTGCTCCAGAAGCAAAGCAAACAAAGCAAGAGCTGAAAACAACCAAAAATGTATCAAGCTGACAAAAAGACATCGTGGGAAGTGGAAGACAATAGAAGCAATGATAACAGCATTGTCTCATGCTTTTGTTGCACGAGCAATTGCGGATGCACTGCGCAGTCAGAAGTATTTCAGGTTGCTGTGTATATGTCACCATCACTTCTTTACAAATATATAGATCCTCGCCCACAGAAGCTTTTTTTTTTTTTTTTTTTAAGTGCAACAATTCTAGATCAAATGGTTTCCATTTCAACGGCTCAAAGAAAATAGCGCAGTCCAGAAATAGTATTAACATCCATGACTGCTCTGGCGGGGATTACTGAAGCGCAGTCATTCTGGCATTTATCAGTATGCAATCTTCATTTCCATAGTCATCTGAATTGGTCTTACTCTGTCTTAACTCGGCCTGACACAGACTATTTGCAAAACTAAGTATAAAGCTGAGTAATCTTGGACAATAATTAAAACAGACACTTACAGAGATGCTAGAACTAAACAGCAAATGTTTTTTTGTTTTTTTTTTTTTAATAAGTTTATCTGGTATGAAACTGCTGTAACTAACTTCTTTTGAACATTTCCCTGTGGTTTTGTGCATTGTATCGCCAGTCACTGAATCTGAGGCTTTGGTATAAACATAAATTCTCCTCATTGAACGTTCACAGCTCCGGTGAAGATCAGTCCTGGGACATGCAAGGCGTTGTCCAGCAGGGAGCCTACCTGGAACAGCTGAAATAAAAACTTTTCATTTTCCTGCAATGCCAAAGCCATACACTGCAGAAAAAAAAACCTACACAATGTCAGAATGTACGTTTTCACTTGCCCATTCCCCTTGTCCTAGCAAACGGGCACATCTGTCAGACCAGAGGCTGCAGAATAAGGCGTGCAGCGGAGCGCCCCGGGGACCTGTGCGGATTTTGGTGCTTGCTGCCAGACTCCCCAATGTTGCAAAATGAGGCCTTTGGCCACATTGCAGTTGTAAATAAGTTGGAGCCGGGAGGAAAACACCAGAACTGCTCAATGTGCATATGCTGGGGTGTCAATTTTAGGAGAGTGGTGATGAGAAATACAACAAAAGGCAGGATCAGCCCTTCCAGGCAGCTCAGGTTATTTCCACATTGCAAAATACTTTAGGAAATGGGCAATTTTTCTACTAAAGCTTGGAAAAAAAAAAAAGGAAAAAAGAAAAAAGAAAAAAAAGACAGAGCCCACTGGTCACACGGCTTTGTGTCTTTCCTTGGCAATTCGGAAGCAGTTGCTGACTCAGTGGCTGGATTTTGTCTGGGAATTCACTGCATCTCCTCGGTGGCTTTCCCCTGTGCTCGCTCCCTCCGGCCACTTGTGTGTTGATATCCAAACCACGCAGCCCGTTTATGACCACCAGCGAAATCAGTCATCTCAAGTTTTCCTTAATAACAGAGTTTGTTTCTGTGGTTACGTGGACTTTTAAAAGAAATTATTGGCATTCAACTGAAGCAGTAGCTGCCTGAGTCTGGCTGTTACTGGGGCTACTACTGGCTCCTATGATATGGAAGTCATTTCTTTTTTAACTCTGCAACACACGTGTCCCAGGTTCAAGAAATCCCAGCACTCAGGACCCCATCAGAATGTGCTACTTTACAGACAGTTAACGACTTTTACCTTATACCTGTTAACTAATGTTAACATATGATTTTGTTTGCATCCACGAGCACATGTCTCATGCTGCTCTGCAGAGGCTGGGCTCGCACCTTGGGTGGAGAGAAAAGCCTGGGACCTGTTGCCCTGAGGACAACTTACTGCTGCTAATGGCAGAAGTGGCAGTCCGTCTCCTTCCTCCTCCCATTGCCTGCATCTTTACTCATTCAGTCCAGCACAAGATCCTGAGGTTGACAGGGGTCTTCTGACACTTTGCCTTAAGGAGGTGAGCACATCTGACTCTTGCAATGAAAATAGTTGCATGATACCTATGCCCAAATAAGGAGTAAAAATGTTTCAGAGTGGAAGTCCTGTATGCCCCGAGGAAATTTTCTCTCAGGAAGTTAAACCTTGATGTATTGGCACCAGGACTGACCACAAGCAGATAGATTCACAGAATCATAGAATGTCTTGGGTTGGAAGGGACCTCAGGGATCATCAAGCTACAAGCCATCTTCTGAATGCAGAGCCACCAACTTCCATAGCGGAGGTGCTCCAGCCCTCCGATCATCTTCGTGGCCCTCCTCTGAACCCTCTCCAGCAGCTCCCCGTCTTTCTTGTACGGGGGCCCCAGACCTGGACACAGTACTTCAGACGGGGCCTCGCTAGGGCAGAGAAGACAGGGACAATCACCATCCTGCCTTCTGGCAACCCCTCTTCTGGTGGAGCCCAGGATACCATTGGCCTTCCAAGCTGCAAGGGCACACTGCTGGCTCATGTTAAGTTTTTCATCCATCTTCTTTGTTGATTTTCCCCTGGAGCCTCAGAGCCTCACGACTCTGCATTTTCTTAAATACATTGCCCTCAAGAGCCTGTGGAACAGTTATCCGGTGGGAATTGCTTCTGAGTGGGCTGTTGATATTTAAGCCTGTGAAGGTTGAATGTTTTGGGCCTGGGAACACAGACTGCTTTTAAAGGCTGATAGTCCAAAGAAATATAATTGTGCTACATTTATTTTATGGCCGTAATGATGTATGGTTTCTGAATTTTTTTACTAATGCAGAATTTCTTTGCTGATGAAAGGGAAGATGTGGGAAATGCGCTACCTTAGACCAAGATCTTTCATACGATTAGATTTCCCTTCAAGTAAAACTCGGGAGTGATCATTAGAATAGCAGAGACTGATCTATTTTGAATAGCTTCTGTATACAGCATCTGTCTTTGTGACTGTTAATGCTCTTGGTACACAGGGTTAATGTAGTCCTAAAAGGATTATAGATCTGCAGGAGGGCCTATAATTAGTAAAATATTTGATGAGCCGGTACAGACCTTAAAACAAATTTTTCTCTGAAGCATGTGGAAGTATCACCACTTCCAGTACAGGAGAAAAGCAGAACTTCAGCTTCATGAGCAAAACATTTTGTTGACTGGCTGAATCGGCCTTATCTCCCGTAACTAACACAGAAGGCTGGAGAACGATAAAACTCCAGGGGAAAGGCTCCTTAAAACAAAAGAAAACAAAAAATTCTTTTCAGTAAGAGACTCAATAACTAGAAGTGATACTTGAAGAGAAGTCCATCCTGTATCGGTACGGAAGATGCAAAAGACTCTTTAGCAGCTGAGAACAGCAGTGTTCTCAGCTTTCACTCTCAGTTCTCTTTGGCCCTGGAACAGCAAAGACAGGTATGCCTTGCAGGAAGCAGGAAGGTGGGGTTCTGGCCAAAGTGCCGGAAGACTGTGACGTAAGGTCTTGTGGATCCTGGTAGGGGAAAAGCAAGGACACTATTGCTGAAGTCTGGAGAGTGTTTGTGGGCCAGATGAAGCGTCTACATATAAAAAGTTCATCTGGCCAGAGCAGTAGGATCCAAAAATTAGGTCTGTATACCAAAAAAAGGTGATTGTCCACAAAATGACCTCTGCCAGCGATGTAAATCTTGTGAGTGTGCTTCACTTTGTTCTCACTGTTGCTGCCTTGCCTTGTTTTGAGCTTTGAAAGCAGTTATATCCTTATGCTAATTCCCCAATAAAAAACAAATAAAAATGCCAATAAGAATAGGCAGAGCATGTCAGTGAAATCCTGACTAAATGTGAGTTTTTCTCCCAGCAATATTCATCTTGGGACTTATCTTAGAAATGCATTCTTTCCTTCTTTGATTTTATGTGTATATATGTGTGTGTGTGTGTGTAATTTAGTATGTTCAGCTCCTTGAAGTCAGTGGCGTGACAGTAATAAGCCTTTAAAATGAGGATGGGGACTTTGCAGTTGAGCTCAGGAAACTCTTACTGCTCCTAAGGGACTCTGAGGCAGTGATCTTGAGGGAGACTGACAAGCACGCGGATGAGCTGGGAGCTCTGGCAGAGCAGGTGGGGTGAGGAAATGTAGAAATAGACATAGAGGGATAAATGGGAGGGAGAGAGGAAGGAAAGTCAGTCATACCCTGGGATTTGGAGGTGGTGACAAGAAAACTATATTTGCTGTGACTGTAACTAGTAAGCTGCTGGGACATCTGTCATCCCTACTTTTCAGCTCTATGGAAAATACTGGTAGGGCTGCAAAGTCGTATTCCCTTTTCAAAATGAAATCATCAAATAGCTGTTTCAGGAAGGATCGTTGTCCACTGTAATTCCATGCATGATCTTTGCCTTTTGCCCTTGGTTTGTTAATTCACTCAGCTGTTTTGTGCACATTTATCAGACATGTAAGAGCCAGGCCAGCATTTCTCATCCTTATCAAGGATGATACTTTGAGCTCTAAAGAAGTGTACGTGGGCAAAAGGCTTGAGATTTGTACATTGTATTAGCTACTGTTTCTAAAGCGTTAAAATCAGTGGTGCTTTATGGCCCTGTTGTGAACAGGGAAATATAGACTTTCAACTGATGGAGACATTTACCTGCAATGAAATGAGTTATGAAACCACTAGCACGTTTCTTTATCACAGGACACTGTTGGGAAATTCATTAACAGTTAACCCCCGGTTAAGTGGCAGGTCAGGCAGACAAACCGAGGATTCAATGTAAAGGTCTGTTACCTCTTGCAACAACCTTAGGTACGACTGCTCAGCTGGAGTGCTAGCATAAATCAGCAAGGTCTTGTCAATATGCTTCCCCTGCTGCGATGTGGGAGAGACAGCATATTGTGGTCTCAGGAGATACAAGACTGGTCAGCAGTTGCTCCGATAAATACTACCAAAGCAAATGACTATTCTGTGTGAATAAGTACAAACTCCCTGTGCATCCACATTAAAATAACTAAGCAATCGGCAGTAAAATATGACTATGGCATGTAGGGAAAATAGTGGTTGTATTTCAAGTGTTCGTGGAAAGGATGCAGATTTACGATAATTCCTTACAGAAAGGCTGAATAAAAAAAGAGGCCAAATGTTTACAAGTAAATTATGTTGCTTGGGAAAAGTATTAGCAACTCATTAAAATACCAGAGAAAAAGTAGTCTGCTTTGCATCTTACCAGATCATGTCTAAAAGCATGCAGAGTTTGTGTTGCATTGAATCACTTGTGTTTTGGAGATGAAGGAAAGGCCTAAAAAGGTACAGCTCTAAAATTAAGAAGAAAGCTCAGCACCTTCCTAACAAATGGCTGCAAATGTTCAGCTTTTACCAAATCCTTTAATTACACAAGCTAGTCTACTAAACGCTGGCAGTCAGTGCTTTGATTCCAGTTAGATCTAGCAGTTGGCACACAGATAAAACTCCTGCTTTACTTGGAGAGTGTTTGTGCAGAAACAGCAAAGTCATTTAAAAGTTTTACCATTTGCCAGTCGCTTCCTTCTCTGGACATCTTCTTAGGATGAGTGGACCTTGTATGGTGGCGTTGCTGGGTAAGGAATTGCTTTTCTTTGTTAAATGTACTAGAACGGATTCTGCAGGTGGCCCAATTGCCTCTATGTGGCAAAGTACCTAATAAATTCCTAAGTATTTTGCCTAAATAAAGGCAGGAGAAAGGGGCCCGTAATGAGAGTTCCACCATTCAGGCAAAAACTCAATCCCTAGGTCGCTTGTATCCACACTGTCACTTGAAGGGTTAAATGTTAAGTCCCTCAGTGGCATCCAGAACTGTTTCAGAAAGACCAGGTTCCACCGCAGCCCAGCAGGGACCTGACTTTGAATTGCTGCTGATCAAATTGAGGCAATCTGTGATCCTTTCCTGCTTCTGCTGGGAAGTTCACAAGGCATGTCATGAAAGGTTATCAGTGTAACTGAACCGGGAGCTGTTGCAGGATGAAACCAGTCAATTTCAAGTAGAAGGACAAAAGGTCAGAGAACTGCAAACCCAATACGGCCACCAGCATCTCGAGTTACGAGGTTACGGTACAGGGGAAAGAGGGGGATGAGGCGTAGCCTAGTAAACACTCAGGCAACTCTCAAAAATAGAAAGTGACATGAATCCCAATGGCAGAAATATGAAGCTACTGTACAGTACATGTTCACCTGCCATTATCACTTACATACGCTGAGAGGGAGGTCAGATGGCTCCAAACTCCTCTCTGAAGCTGAGAGATATTTTTAAACAAATCTAATGCATTGAATTCAAATTAGCAGTAGTAGAGACTCTGGAGCTTGCGAGAGTATTTTGGAAAAGCTTCATTTTGGATAACCGTACTTTGTGGTCACTTGGGCTATATCAGTGTTGATCCAGCTGTATACAATCAAGTACAACTTAGTATGGAAATTAAAGCTTTCCATCTGATCCTATTTTTGGTTAAACTGCTGCATATTTCCCTTTCATCTGCAGTATGCCAGAAACCAACTCTTCAAGCAACTGCTTTCAGTCCCCATTCTGTGCTTTTAAGAAAACCTTTAAAGCGTAGTTCATTCCTAGTGAAAACTCCTCGGTATCTTTGATTCTTGTTTCTCTCATCTAGTACTGCATCAGCAACAATGTGCTGGAGACTGTTATTTGCTATGGTCGTAGATTGCAGGTGTGAGATTTATGCTGCTATTACAAGTTGTCTCGAAAACAAATAATGCAGGCGTAAATAGTAACACAGCAAGAATATAGGCTAGAAAGTCTCAGTTTGCATTTGACAAGAGAAGAGAAGTCAAATGAAGAAGGTATGATTAACTGTTAACTTGTGCAAGCCAGAACCTGAGTTGTCTCCAGCTATGCTTCTGAGTAAGCGCAGTGTGCTGGGTTAGTTGGAGTGCCAGGACCTCTTCAGTGCATGTCAACATTGAAACAAGCTGTAAAAAAACAGGCTCTATTTTACAAATAGCTGCAAGGCTTTCAAAACTTAGGAAATCTCCTGAAATCTCTAATCAGACACAACTTTGTTGAAACCTCTGCTTGCAGAGTGAAAAGGTCAGTCTCTGTATTTAAGTTTTACTCTCTTACGCACACTGGACTTGCAAAATCTAGTGAAAAACGTTGAATCCAATAGTTCAAACAAATGTGTTTGTTGGACAGGACGATTTTTGGAACAAAATGTAATTGCCAAACATAGCCAGTGTAGTCACAATGGAATAAATCAAGTGGAGGGGTGAGGATCCCATTCAAAGACTCCTGTACAGAACAGCATTTCTATACTTGCTCTTTCTGTCCATGTCTCAATCTTACATGTTTCCAGTTGCAAGCTTTTGGAACTGTTGTGATCAGAAACTTTAATGGTGTTTTTTTGTTTGTTTTGTTTTTTTTTTTTTTTTTCTCATATATATATATTTTTAATATAAATAGCCATATATGAAATACATTCTTATGTATTTGCATTAAGGCAGTTAGCCTGGAGACACAGTTGAGAAGGGGATTACAGTTAGTGTTGGTTACAGTAAGTACAGCTTTGAGCAGATAGGTAGAACCGTAGAATTGCTCAGGTTGGAGAAGACCTTACGGATCGCCGAGTCCAACCGCAACCCAACCGTACTATCCCAACTCTAACAATAAAGATGTTGGTGTTGTTTGGAAGCTGGAGTTGGAAAGATGAGTTGAATGCCAGCAGTGGGAAACTGTACCTTAAGACTCCACATAACAAAGGCTGCACTGAGTACTTGTTTGTGAAGAATAGGGGATGAGATCGAAGCAGGGTGGTTTTTCTGGAGTCTGAAAAAAATGGGCACAATTTAACAGTAAGATGAGCAGTCAGTACAGAACATGTCCTGGTAAAAGCTCGTCTATAGTTACCTCAATATTTATATCTCTGCTACAATCATGCCAAACTTTTCCACACTGCTTATCAATTTCCTCAGTCAACAAAGACAAAACATATGTTTAGAATATGTACTGATTCATTTTGGCCTTTTTTTTAATTTTTAATTTTTATTTTTTTATCATTATTGAATAGCTGCCTGTCTGTGTTAATAGTAACTAACTACAAATGATTACTTACGGTTGCTGTCATATGTCCTACCAGGTTTCTCAAGGTTCACTGAGAAATTAAACATCAAACAAACAGCAAAAAAGATTGCAATAGCTAAATGCAACAAACTAAACAATGATTTATGGGGATTCACAGAATAATGCTATTACCTCTGAGGGGTGTTTCTGCTAACCTTTGCTCCCTTTGTTCTATGATTAACCCAAATTATGCATAATCTGGGAAAGAAGCCAGTTTTGGGGGGTTATAAATTCCATTCAATTCATGTAAATGGACCAAGTGGATCAAAAGCTTATTTGTCTTGAACAGCACAGGCACATCACGGATGTTTTGCAGTCCCAACGTGGTGGTTTGAGAAAATCTGATTCAGGGAGAGGAAGAACAAAGAGCAGTGTCACTCATTGTAGGCCATTTTTTGTTCTTGTTCCTAACTGTGTACTAACTATATGCTTGAAAAAAACAAGCAGATTTCCATGTAAATTTAGGGAATCCAAGTAATATATAGTGATTTTTGCACATCCTTATTGTTGGTTTTCCTTATACCGAGGGTGTTTGCACTGTACAAATAAAGAAGCAACCTACTTAGAGCTTAGAAAATACCCTCTGTATCTTCTGTATCTTTCAGCCACTCATCCTTCCTGGTCACAGAGAGACACACAGTATGAATTCTATACTTCTATAACTCTATATTTGTATGGCCACTAATTCTATAAACCTACTAGAATGTTATACCATTTCCTATGAATGCCTATGAAAGTTTCTGTGATGGTTTTCTCCTCTCTTTAAAGAAGTTTATAAAGAGCTTTCAGTGGACAGCAGACACAAGTTGGCCTGCAAACTCATGTGGCTCTTTGGGTGGTTGTGGTAATTTGTCAGTTGGGTGAGCAGTGCCTGCAGGGGGAGAGGATGTGATCCTTTTGAACAGTGCTGGGAGGTGGTAATGCGTTTTGATACAAAAGGCACCCCCCGCAGCCTCTGCATGGATTTGGCAAGAGGTGTGTGGGGTTTAGGAAGTAAGGCTTAGCTTAGTGCTCCAGCCACATTCAACAATTTAGAGGAAGATTTTTCCTCTGCCAAACTGCCAACAGGTCTGTGCAATATCAGTTCTAAGTTTAACAGATGAAGCAATTCATTTTGGAACACTTTTCCAACCAAAAGTCTGTTTCAAACATGTAAGTTTTAGACGCATTCCTTGAAAGTATGTGGGGACAGATATTGTCACTTTGGCCGTGGCCATGAAACAGAACGATGTCTTCTGACGGATGTTTTCTGAAGTGACATCACGGAAAAGCATGGAATATTCCCAGAAAGTAGAAGACAAATGAATATTTGAATGCGTTACTCATTTTTTAGAACAGCTGCTGAGTACTGTACATCTTAATTCACTTTTTGATTATTGATGCTTGGCAAAGAATGAACCAAGTGGATTTTACAAAATGCTTATACATAATACAAGTCATACAAACCAACTAACTTTACTCTAAAGCCTTCTCCAGCAAAAGAACATGACAGTATATCTGCTATTTGCCTTTTTGCTTCTCTGCTAATTAAAGAAAACTACTAAGAATTGATGCAGAAAGCAATCATCTTTCAGTGCCATTGTGAATTCTCCTCTGTCTTCTCACCTTTTGAAATGTGACCGGTTACGGTCATGGTGAAGGTGAAATTCTGTTGTGTGCAGGTTGAGGACTCTGAGGACTGCTTGCTAGAGCTGTGTTGCCCAAAAGCTTTGTGGATGTCTCGATGGCAGATCAGGAAAGCATGTGGTGCACTGCTTAACAGCCGGTGACACCTCTTTCTCTCTTTACTGTGCCAACATAATGTTGAGAAGCTGTATTCCACTGGTCTCATGGAGCTCTGGTGGTAGGAAACAGAAGAGCCCACGAGAAAAGCAGAGGTGATGCTTAAGCGGTAGATGCTGAGAATGTGTGGAGGGCAAGAGGTGACAAGAGTGAGGCTTTCGCTCGCTGTTTAGAGAAAGTACACTCGAGTACCTAGCGAACAAGCTACCGTACTCCTCAATTGATGCTGCCAGCAGAGGGGAGCTGTGGTGGGTGAGTAGGGCCTTCTGAAAACAGAAGTCTGAGAAGATGTGGGATGCAAAGGAGAATTCCTTTTACGAGACAAATGGTAAACACGATTTCTCAGACGTGCTTGAAATTGCTTGCATTAATTAGAAATTAATACCAGGAATGAAGTGGGACAGCATGATGCTTGTTTACAAGTCAAGTTGCCAACTCTTTGGGCCGGCTTGTTTAATTTGTGTTGATTCTTGCCTTTTATGGTACATTAGTTCAAGACAGTATATGCGTGCTGGCGGAAACCATTGGGTTGTGAGTCTGTACTTCAGGCTATTTATGCACTTGAGAGTAAAAGCACTCTGTACATTCACACTTTGTGTTTCCTGGAGTCATTTAAATGCATGACACTGAGGATACCGGCACACGAATAAAGACACTGACCCAAGACTGCTGTAGCTTTGCTGAAGCCGATAGTGCCTCTCTACTTTACACCAGCTGGAAGTATGATCCATGCTGGCAAATTTGTTACAGCTGATGAGCAAAAACAGAAGCCAGGTTTATTCTTTCATGTAGAAAAGACTGTGTGGCTCTGATATTTTCATGCGTGTTTACGGATGGACACACCTACTTTTTGTCTCTTTTCTCTGCTGGTTGCTCCAAGCCATTGAAATGCTCAAATGCCTGAGGAAATATGCTTCCATGCCCTTTAAAAAAGAGCAGCACGTGGAAGCAGGGAATCCAAGCAGGATAGGTGTTAAGACATTTTCTCTTCAACATTTATAAGTGAGGTAGATAGTCTTTCTTAATCTGAAAACCTCCTTTCTTTCCAACTGATCCTCATACACGTTGCGAAGACCAGTCTGGCCTCCTGTCCTTATTTGCTGTCCTCCTGCTTGGGATTTATTATACTCTGGCTATACACAGGCATTTTCATATGAAGTAAAGGATAGGGCATACAGTTACTTGAAATGTATTGCAGTGGCTCCCTATCCCTTCCACAGAGGGCTTCAAGTGTTCATGCGCTACTTAAATATTGCAACAGTTGTTACACACTGAGCTCTTAGGTATCTTAAAATGCGTTGTTCTGTGCCAGCCATTGTATATTCATTTCCGACTGCTGCTGAAGCCACATGTACTCTTGCTAGAGACACCGTCTGCTTCTTTTTCTAATTTTCTTTTCAGTGGCATTTTTGGGTTTTGTCTGCAACAGCACTCTTCGTCAGCTGAATCTCAGGGCTGCCTAAATCCTGGTACAGTGGTTTGCAGTTACAGCCTTGCCAGAGCAGTTGGTGCCTCTGCTGGGCAACCGTACGGTGCTGGTATGTAACTCACCACCATCCAGCACCAGATACCAAGTCTGCTCACTTGTGGAGCATCCTGGAGCCACCGTTTGGCACAGAAGAACTGATTTCACTTGACTGAGTTTCTACCAAATGTGTGCGAGTGTATAGAGTTTATAAACTCTGTGCTATCTGCAGCAGGACAGTTTATGCTTAATCTGCTGTAACATCTGTAAAAATGAAGTTTCCCTTTTTCTCCCCTCTATCACTTCCAAAAATTTGACAGTCTGGAACCTGCAGGGTGAATCTGTACTGTATCAGCTCTGCATGGCTTGTGGCCACGCTATTTTTGATCTGGTAGTAGCCAGCCTAAATCTGTCTCATCAAATCCTGGCCTCAGGTTGTGCTTTGTGATCAGGAGCACGGTACGGAAAACTGGGTTTCCTGTCTGTCTAGCTGAAGGCAGAATGCGAACACCAGTGCTGTTCAGAGTACCTAATTTTAGGACAGTCAGAAACATGGCCAAGGAAAAGAAATAAAGGGAACCCTCGATGGTGTGGAGTCATCTGTTGCCACTGCTTTTTTAAAAATACGTATTTGTGTGTAATTGTTTTGATGGGCATTCTAAAAAGCAAGAATGGCCCCAGGTACATGCTAATATTTCCTTTGTGCCTTTATGAGCCCCCTTGGAAGAGGTTGATGTTTTGTTTCCCTGAGGGCTAGAAGTCACCGTGTAAGCAGTTGCGGTACTGGAGAAAAGGGTGTCAGTTATCTCGCTTGCAGGCGGAATGCTTCACAAGCTGCCTAAAGAGCCACTGACTGCTAGTGGCGTCACTGCGCTGTTTGGAGGCTCTGGCAGAATGCGGTGACCAAAATCTTGTGCAAGACTGTAGAGCCCTCTGGATATAATGTCAGCAACTGCTATGGTGATTCATTGTGCAGCTAGAGTGGCAAAGCTGATCCTCTCCATTCCCCTTGCAGAGTTACTGAGAAAGAGTTGGACTGTGCAAACAACAGATCTTGAGTACTGGGGTCCTGAGATGCTGAACCTGGAAGTACAACCAGAAGCCTTCCATGGCCAGAGATCATTAGCTCCAATATTTGTTGTAGAATTCAAGGATACTTGCAGGAATTAACCAATAAAAAAGTTCTCCAGAATACTGCATTTTCCTACTCCCTCTGTTCTTACTGAAGAGCTGAATTAAGTGTATGCCAAAAAGTCTACTGAAAAGGAGAGAACAGTGAAAGACAAATATTGAATTCGAGTACTTCTTAAAAAAGAACTCGGCTCTGGTTGTGTCTCATCTCAAATTCTGTCTTTCAGAGTGGATTAACCAAAAGTGGAACAAGGCAGACTGATTCCAGAGCAGGCTTTCACGCTGCAAGTTATTCAGCAGGAGCTACTGCAGTGCATGGCTACTCTTTCCTGGGCAGAATTAACTTTGCGGTACAGACAAACCTTTTCATTAGCCATGAGTGAATTGCAAAAGCATTTAATAAAGGCAGTGAGTTAAAAAAATCTATAATGGCATTCTTAGTTCATAAACATATCTGAGCTGGCAATGAAGAACTATTTTCCAAGCAATAGGGAACCTTGTCAATTCTCCTGTGACAGTGTTTTCCCAAGTATTTAAACAAGCACTGTTGAAATGCCTGATCTGAAGATCATTAAAGAATCAACAGTTTGGGGAGTGCTTGAAACTTAAATAATACTCATAGCATTACAAGTGTAATTTATTCCTGAGCAGCTTACTGAGTCAAACAAATGTTCGTGGCTTCCATAAGGGGATTACAAAGGAAATGCCAAAGACCTAAGCCTGCATATCCTCATTTGCCTGGACTGTGGTCATCACTAACTTCATTGCTGCAGGTTCTCCCTTTGGTGTGTGTTAGTGCAGGTCTTTAAAGCTAAAGGAAATTGGACTTATCTGTGCATTTTGTATCAGGTTTCAAATCGGTACCCAGTTTGTCATTGACGTTTCAATGGGAATTGCACTTCCTTATTCAAAGGATGAATTTCGGCAGCTTCTCCTTTAATTAATCCTTTCAACTTAAATCATCAGCAGTACTGTTTGGCTCTGCGTGCAAGATTTCTGGGCAACTACTCAAAACTTACTAAGCAATAATCTTTTTTGATTAATCATTCACTGCAAACAGGTTACATAAATGGACTGATAACAGAGTCATGGGACTCTTTTTTTCCACTAGCATTTTAAAAATGACTTCAAAAAGTTTTTGAAAGCTTAGCAGTGCAAAATTAATGTTTCTGCTGCTGTGAGAAGCAAACACTTTTTTTTTTTCTTTTTTTTTTTCCTGCTTTAAACTGGTGAAGTTAGATCTCCCTGAGTCAGTGGTGCGTCTCTTACTCTTTAAGACAGATCATAGTTTGGTAAAGGCTTGGGTACTGAAGGAATGATATGTGGCACTGCTATGTACGCTGCTGGCTAGCAGAGACTGCCGCTGTTTGTTCTCATGTTGTTCTCATGTTGTGTTCTTCCTCCTTCTTGTTTTAGTTTCCTGTTTGCTTCTTGCCTGAGTCAATCTGGCCAGTCCACGTCACCCCTTGTCCCTGCGAGTGATCTGCTCGTCAGGCCTCCGGTTTGCTTGCCACATACCTTTGTGCTTGAGCGGCCTGCTGCAAGCCTTGTTCAGCAGTCTGGAACTGTGTTTGTTCTGTGAGGAGACATTGCATGTGAAGCAGTATTCATTTAGAGGAGGAAAAAAATAGAGTGATGGAAAATGCAGGTGTTCCACACTGTAAAAACAAACACTGTATTTGGGCAAGCCATTGAGTTACTTATTGTGTAAGTATAAAGCACTTTTAATTCAACTGAGGCTAGTCTGGCAAAACAGGAAAGAGAAAGTAGCCTTTCTTGAAGTAATTTACCATTCAGCAAGCGTATGAGGGTTGTTACCTGACATGCCAGAAGTTCTGCTTTGACTTCCAGACCCTCAGCAATTGACTTGGGGATCTGGTTAAAACAAGGCAACAAGAGACCCACAGAAAGGGAAAGGGGAGCTAGTTGCACCCATTTCTCTCCAGGCACTTTTTGGGGGATGGAAGAAGGGAAACAAGCAGAGAGGTGATTTTTTTTTTTCCTTCTAGATATTTTTTTTTTCCTTGTCCTTGATGCCCGTGGAAACACCTTTTTCCATAACAACAGTAAGCTTATGTATTCTTAAACGCTTCGTCTGCAGTTAGTAGCCTCTGTCTAAGCCCCACGTTCTCTTCATAAAATGTCTTTTGTTCTATTTCTCAAAAGTGCATAAAACAGTGATTCCATTGCACACTGAATGCATTTTCTGAACATAACTTACTGCCTCACACTTATTGCCTCACAAATATTTTGCAATGCATGTGTACATTTTTCTGTATGTTTGTGTGTACATAAGGAGATACGTGTATCTACACGCCCCTATGATTTCATACACATACTATTTACACATCTGTGTCAGAATAAACTTTTTTACACCTGACCTAGCCAACACTGGAAGTCATTTTTTCACTGTAACCTCACCACCTGTAGCGGTGGCCTCATTTGGCTGTGAGTTAAGAAAGAGGCATCAAATGCTGCAGTCATTTTTGCATAGATGCCTAAGCTGAAAGGGGATCTGGTCCTGTCTCATACACACCTATAGGACTCATCTGTACTACAATGCTGATCTTTGAAGGTGAATGTGCAAAGTGTATTCTGTTCGTAGAGCCTAATTTCTTTATGGTTTGCTTCATGTTATATAGTGCAATCAGTCTATAACTTTACTGCACATAGTCAGGCTTATTTAGTTGACAAAACCACATTCAAGTAGGGACAAAAATGAAGCAACTGTAAATAAATAAATTGAACAAACCGTACTCTGTGACTTGCAGTCTTGTACAATTGGGGATTATGCCTCACGAAGTGATTAACCTTTACAAACCATAACAAAGATTGTTATTGCTGCCTTAGCAGGTGGGGGTAGAGATGTGAAGATGCTAAGTCACTTGCTGATCTGTGTAATGAGTCCACAGCTAATCTGGATCCAGGATATTTGTCCGGGCCTTCTGCATTGTCAGTCATATAAGACTTAGCAATGTTTAGTGAGCAACAGAGACAAAGTTTTGTGTTCTTCCCCCTACGCTTCCCTTTCTTCTTTTTTTTCTTCATTCCAAATTGTTGTTGATATATGTTATGTTATGTCGATATATGATATGTTAATATCAGAGCAGAGGTTACCCTGATATATGAGAATGGCAGTGAGCAGAGGTGTGAGACTGGAGGTCGTTTTTCCTGGTACAGATTGGTCTTCAGTTGTGTAGCTCAGTGAAGGCTTTAAACTTTTGAAGTACAGTATCTAGGATCTTCATTTAGACCCAGATGTGTTTCCTTATGAAATATCAACCTGAAAGGTCCTCCCGAGTAGATTTCTCTCGTGACTGAAGCCTGCAGTAATAACGTGACAAAGTCCAGCCATGCTGTGGGTAAGTGGCAAATGCAAAAATACGGTATATCTTTTCTCATTCTGGATCTGATGCCTTTTCTGCTGACCCATGGGGACCAGTGTTTCAGGTGGGAAAACATAAATGCTTATAGGTAGGATAGATAGAGAAATTCTGTCACAGCATTTGGCCTTGCTGTCCTTTGCATAAGTCTTCCGCCAGAGCTTGGTCAGCAACAACACGGGCCAGGTTCAGACTGCAGAGGGGCAATAATGAAACTCTTGCTCAAGTCATCACCTGGAAGATTAAATGAACCTTTGTGCTGCTATGAGAAATCTGCTTGCTTGCAAGCATTAGTCAGTTCTGAATTGTTACATTAAACGGAGGAAAAACCAAAGTAGATCAAAATGCTTACATACAATATGCTTATATACATATGTACAATACTTAACCGTGTGGTGTAATGAATATAATTCCATGGAAATCCCAGTCCTGTGGGACTTTGCTAGTGCATGACCGAGCGCAGCTTCTTTAAGTCTCTGCTTCTCCAGCTCTTAGCTTAGAGTAACTGCAACACTTAGTATTCAGAGGATGCCTAAACATCCTGTGCCTCATTCTGCAAGAGACATTTGAACAGCTTTGTTTTCTTGTAAAAATACTTTTATGAAGAGTGTTTTCGAATTCTGCATTTAGGCTCTAGTTTTCGCCCATTGGTGCTGAAAGCGATGGTTTTTAGATGAGGGTGTACCATTTTACTGCCTTAAAAATGAAACATCTCCATTCAGTAATATTCTTTAAAACAAAGAATAAAAAAGAGAAAAAAAGAACAAACAACAAATGCATTGGATGTTGTAACCTGACAAGTGTAAAATAATTATGTCTGAGGCTTGTCTGATTACTCCTTTCATTCATCTCCCTTTTTTCACTAGATATTGTCAGAGGTTGCTTCTTCTGAGGGTATAGATGTGGACCTTTGCTCTCTTGAATATATTGTGTTATCATCTGTCAGGCTTACAACACTGAAGATTGTAAATGTATTTTGTGATAAGACTTTATTGTACGTCTGGAAAACCATATGCCTAGAAAGCACAGACAAAATATGACACTGTGTGATACGGAGAAAATAAGTATGAAGAGATTCTGAATGAAACTGGCCATTTGCAGTCTGACTGGGCTTTTGGGTCTCCTCCTCCTCTCCTCCTTTTTAGATTTTAACCACCCAAACTGGTCAGATTGCTGTGATTCGGATTTCTTGTTGATATACTTGGCTTTTTCTTTTTTTGCTCTGTGAACAATACAAACCTGATTTTCTTCATTAATTCTTCTGCTTGACATATTACAACCTTTAATGGAGGTAGGGATGAGGTATACTCCCCAGGCATGGGTATGCAGCATGCTCTGTTTCCCTGGCAGGTCAGTGATGTTGTGTTGACATAGCAACTTTTGATCCTGTTTCTTTTCCCTAGAACAGTGCCTTCTAAGGCACAGCTTTCCAATTCCGCACAGGTTCAATCCTGCTTGCTTTTATGCAGGGGAATTAATTGGCATTCGGTTCAGACTCTGACAGTGTTCTTTCATCAGTATTTGAGGCGAGCACTGTCCTTTTTTTTCCCGTATTCTAAGCAGTCTGTTTGCATTAGGAGCCTTAAAGGTGCAATATAAAAGCGATTGGCATAGTGGTAAAATGCCATAGAATTAATTGGTTCATCTTCTGGTATGATTATCAGCTGCAGTGAAGATAAAAGTAGCCCCAGATCCCCACTTGAGGTGGAGTCCTGCCCCTCCCTCATTCCACTGACTCTTCCTCCTGCTGCTTGTTTTGCACAGGCTTGGGTTTCCTCCAAGAGTCTGCTCATCAGTAAACTAATGGCAAAAAAAAGTATGGCTGTATTATAATTTTTTTTTTATGCAGGGTTAGTGAATTGAACTGGCTTTCGGGGAGTGTCTGATGAACATAAGGGCTGGGGAAGTTCAATTATGTGGCCAAAACCTGGCCAAAACCCAAACCTGGCATAGCTAGGACAGGAGAGGAAGAAAGAGGGAAACAAAGGGTTGCAGAGGGGAAAATGCAGTACCTGTTACATGAACAAAACATATTTGTTCAGTTCAAATGACTGGAACAACTCATGTTTGATGTTAATTATTTCTGCCTACTCTCTTTCATCCTTTAATCGGTCGCTTCTAATTCATAAACCCTTCACAGCAGGGATTGTGCATAATCTTGTCGGACTCTGAAAAATCTCAAGAGCATTAATACAAATATAGTAATAGTCAATCTAGTAAGTCCATCTCAGCTCCTGCTAGCTGCTGGATTGGTTCCTCCATATAAATGGAAGTGCTTTATTCCAAGTATATTAGATAAGTGCTCTCCTTCAGGTTTAGCTCTTCTAGATAACTTTCACAATTAATCATAATTAGCGGAACACCAAGGTAGAGAGGTTCTTGCCTTGTGAAGCGGAATCTGGCTGCAAAACAGCAAACTGGAACAGGTGCTTTTCCATGTATTTTTAGCCTATGTAGAAGCAAGATGCAGGTATTATAGAGGTAGAGGCACATGCCCCTTGTGTTTATGAAGATATGATCGTTATGTCCCTAATTGGATCTTCCAGTTCTGTCTCATCTTTCACAAGTTAAATATTAATGGTGTGCCACAACAGTCTGTGCCATAGCATAGCCTGGTGGGCTGTGTTACTCTGAGCATTAACCCTCCCAATATCCCCACAGTAGTATTTCCTTGCTGGGAACCGTGTGCTGCTCATTTTCTGCGTTTATGGGTGATGTGTAATATAAGCAGCCCTTGGCCCGTACCAGGAGTGAATTAAACTGGGCCTGTAGACACATTTCATGGTAGGAAACACGTGGGGCACTTAGGAAAAGCGGGTGACCTCCAAGAGGTAAGGAAGGAAATGGACTGTTACTAATCCCTTGGATAGGTGCAGTGTGTTCAGGTGATTTAATTTGCTGACAGTGAACAAGAGGTGGTTGGCCTCCAAGTAGCATGTAAGGAGGGCACTTCTCTTCCCCAAGCTCTAGGCTTCAAAGCCTCAGCGGCAGTCTTGATTTTGAGAAAAAGTTCCACAGAAATTTGCTCTTAATATGCTGGTATTTGTTTTGATATACTAGTCTTGCAGTGCTGTATCTGGTCTTATAACTCCCCACCACCCCTCTGGCTGAGTTTGACTTAGGTCTCTGTAGCATCATTCTGGAAAAGACCTATGTCTTGCCTCTTGATGCGAGGTTAGTAGGATCCAGTCCAATATGCAGGAAGGTCACACAAGTATTGAGTTGTGGCAGCAGAGGTAACATTTGGCTTGGAGGAAGAAGCTCTGTAGCATAGAGCCTAGGGGAAACAGCCACGCCAGTTCTACTGCCACATGAAGAGAAGCCTAGGCCAAAGCTAAGTGTTTTCTCCTCATCAAATAGCTGTTAACGAAGAATGAAATGGAAACAAAAAAACCCTTGCGGAGGACATCATAATCACAAATATTACATATTACAAATAAAGATTTATTTTTATGCAATTATTCAAGAATTGTGAAATAGAAAATAAGCCAGCTTGAGAATGCCAGAAGAAGTTACACTGGAAACATCAATGTTAACATAGCAAATTGTGGAAAATACAAAATTAAAGTGCTGAATCTTCAGTCATAGCAGTAGAATCACTAGCAGCAATAACAAAACAGAACTCAGGGTGTGAAAGCTTAAAAGGAAAAAGATTTTGTCTTTTTCCTGAAATACAAACCACTTGGAAGCCCTCAGTGTCTTCCATAGTGTAAAATTGGGCAGGTATTAAAAAAGAATTGTGCACTATTAAAATCTAATACCAACAAGGAGGCAAGTCAGTCCAAATTATGGGCTTGTGCACTATTGAAATCTAATACCAACAAGGAGGCAAGTCAGCCCAAATTACCTGCAGCAAAGGCAGGCAGTGGCTGTATGCATACTTTATGCAGAGGGCATCTCATTTTAGTAATCTGTCAAACGTTAGTAGTCACTTATGCATCAGGATCCAATGCAACTGGTATGCAATGCTTCACCTCCAATGAAAAAGAACTAACAGAATTGCTATGAAATGATCAGGCGGAAGTTCCCATGACTTTCAAAACATCTAAAATCTGTGGGAATGCAAGCTGGGCTGTCTCTGGGAACCTCATTTTGAACCTCTACTAACGTATCTTGTGGACTGAGGGAGTTCAATATATAAACTTTTGAAAAAGAAAGATAAAAATCTTACTCTGTATAAATAGTTATCTATAAAAGTTGCTTTATCCCTAGAAAATTATGATCTGTTTTCATTTTCTTTGAAGACAAAGCAAGAATGGCTTGCATAAATGTTCCATCTTCACACAAACAGTAGTAGACACTTGGTAGAGTATCATCAACATTAGCAAAGCTACCCCAACGTACATCAGCAGGGAATGATCCATAGGACCTAAGTTATACAAGGAGATAATAATGGCTTCTCTCTCAAGCAATGTTTTGTGAATTCAGCCATTAAAACATGGAAAGTGATTAACATCTCAATATTACATATTGAAATTTAAAATACTGTAAAAACAGCATGCTAAGCTTATTGTGTTAAACTTAATGAAATTGGCAATTTGCTTGCACGGTGGTTAAGTAATTCAGATTCCATGTAATGGGACTAAATCCTTCAATTTAGCAGATTGTTTACCTGTCCAGCCTTCAATCAGCAACAAGGTATTAAAGTATCACTTGCCTGTTCTGTCACACACAGCTTTCAGACCACATGGTACATTTCTTCTATATCTGAATATGTATTTTAAACTCCTAATGAAGCTAGTTGGTACTAGCACAAAGCTCCAAACAGATCCTAGCACTATTGCACTCTTCATCTCAAAAACAAATAGGAAATAAATTCAATCTGAACAAGAAAACTCTCTCTCTTCAAGTCCTTATTGTTTTACTTGGCACTGAGTGTTTTTCAGGATAAAAACCATTTTCTTGCCTGCAGGCAGCTCCATTCAAATGGCTGGTGCTTTCAGTTGCAGACTCTGGTTGAGGACTTCCTTCATTAGCCTGAAACACAGACAAAATATCAATGAAGTGTCATGCTAAACTTTCAACATGCAGCCAACTGAGCTTGATCTCCATTAAGAAACTCTGCATGACTCTTCCATTTTAGTAGCGCAACTTCTTGCCTTTTGAAGAGATTGACCTGAATGGACAAATGCTAATAACAGACAGTTTGTACCCAAAATCTAGATTCATCTGCTGTCTGGATAGCCAGTAATCCGTACGATCTCTGCCTTAGTTACTCCTCCCTAGACAGCTGAGCTACTGCATCCTTGCCATTTGCAGCATCAATGGAAAACTCACCAAGGAACACCTCAGTGAGCTTTCCTATGGCACAGTGGACGATACGTATTTTTAAGGGTGTGAGAAATTATATATGATTTGTCCAAAGCCAGTGCTGCAACTTAAGAAGTCCTAATTTGAATGCATGGCAACCATTCATACTCAAAGACCTATAGTGGAAACTAAGTCCTTAAAACAGTGTAAAAATTGGAACTCTTCCAGGTTGAAGGCAGGCTTAGAAGGCCAAATATCCACTGGCAGCACTCAGTACCTAGAATGAGTAAAATTCTTGACTGCTTAGAGCTCACAGTTGTGTGCAGCCCAAAGTCTGGTAGGTCTTGTTTACATATATGCAAGGCAGACAAGGCAATGGGTTTGTCTATAAAACGTTTCTTGTTGTAGGTCAGTGTTATCAGCTCTTTCTAGATCTGCCCCAGTAACACAATCCTCTCAGGTTTCTTGTAATAGATTATGTTCTGAGCTCAGTTTCAATGCACAGAGCCACTTGTACCACCAAAAAGTACTCAGCTAAAATCATTTGTTTCAGCAAACATCTATCTGATTAAAATTTCCATAAAAATTCAATACATACCTTTATTTTACAATGCGCGTTTGTAGATACATCGTTTCCTGTCTTCATTCCAGTTGCCTCTTCTATTTCTAAGAAAAAAATAATTTTAAAGAACCAAGAGTAAGTAAGCGCACAGTCATTTTAACAGCTGGCCGGAGGAAAAGAGTACCCAATCAACTATTCCTCTGTGCATTTATCCCACAGGGGAGTGACTGAAGAATAAATATTTCCTAAAACATTTTCCCAAGGAAACGTGATTAATGTATGAAGGCCGTGCAGCTTGTGAGAGTTTAGAGTGAACATAGCAGCTTAGCACAGGGGTTCAAGACAGATCTTTCAGAGCTGCCTGCCTGCTTTTATCCAGCAAATTCGTGTCAGTCTACCTCCAGTTGTTTTAATCTCAGGAGAAGAGAGTATTCAACTTAGACTGGGCTTGGAAAGCCCTTACGCTAATAGTATGTTATTAATAATAAATAACCTGATGTTATTTTCCCCTGGATTGGTCCCCAGGTAGAAGATAAATAGAGCCTGAAGACTTTCAGGCTACATTGGAGCAAGACAAGAAATTGTGCTCAAGAAAGCCAGTTTAGAGAAAAAAAAGAAAAAAAACACAAAACAAAACAATGAAAAACCCAAACAGAGCATTATGGAAAGTTTTACCAGTGTTTCAGTAACGTCTTTCAGGCCTCTAGTGAATTATTTTATCTGCTCTTTACCATTCAGTTTGTGTAATCAAAATAAAATATGCAAAAAAAGAAAACAAATCTGTAAGAGGAAGACTCAAGAGAGGGATTTAGCCTAGAAAGTGTGGATCAAGTATGTATGAGGCTTTCAAAACTTTGTTTAGAATAAATGACATTGAGAACAGCAGCTTGGACGAGAAGCACAGAAAGTAATTACTTCTCCTGACTTGTAATGGCCTGCATTATGGCACTGTGGCTGGTGTTCCCCATGTGTCATTTGGAAATGAACAGAGTATTCTTTTGGGCATTAAAGCATACGTACCTGTGAGAAGTACATCAATTGTCTCCACTACATGTTTCGCATCTTCCATAGTGAAACACATTGGTGGTTTAAATTTCAGTATGTTTCTGTAGGGTCCATCTGCACTAAGAAGGATTTTCTGCTCTTTCAGCCTGTGGAAAGAGGGAACATATGTTAATAAACAGTTACACAACTACACGGTTCCCGTCCTTTAGGCAAAGTTCAATTCTGAAAATTTTTCTAATGCCATGCTATCACAAGCAACATGAATTTAAACTGAAATTAATGAGTAACTACTTGGGAATATTAGGAGGGTTTGATCGCTGTATGCAGTCTTTAGAAAATATTTACTTGTAAATGAGGTGAAGGGCTTCAGCTGTAGCTGGTGTTCTCTTTTGTTGATCCTTCACCAAATCCACACCAACAAACAATCCAACACCTCTGCAGAAGAGAATAAAACATGGAAAGATAAAATCCTGTGTTCATACTGATAAAGTGGGTGTACAGCTGATTCTGAATAAATTCAGCTGACTCATTAAGGCTACATTCTTTCTGTAGAAACCTGCAAACCACAAAGTAGAGTGCTGTGAAAGGTAGTAAAAAACAAGAAGAAAACCGAGAAGAAAAACGAAGGCAAAACTGAAGGTGGCTATCATGATACTAAGGTGAGGTGAGGGGAACCCACACCAACATCTCCAAAGGAAATGATCTGAAGATTTGAATGAGGTTTCCATCATCCCAGGAGTGTGCTGACGACTGGACTATTCTGTGGTGATGGACTTTTCTCCTATCTACTCCCAGAGCCTCTCTAGGCTACACTTACTCCCTAGCTAAACAGCTGAATGGAAACATTTATTGTAAAATAAGTTCTTTGCAGTATTGATGCTGGGTAGCCCAATTTCAAAAGGAGTGACGTGTAAATCATGGCATATTGTTTCTGTGTTCCCCTCACCCCAGACTTGCAGATTTTCCCATCATCTCTCTAAAACACCTAACAGCCATGAAACACCTACCTGATATCTCCCACTAAGGGATGCTTCTTCTTTTGCTCAACCAGCAGTTCTAGGAGGTAACTTCCTACACGTGTAGCGTTTCCTTGCAGATCTTCTTTTTCAATTACCTCCAGTACAGCCAAACCAATAGCGCAAGACACGGGATTGCCTCCAAACTTACGGTAAAAACAACAGGAAAACAGAACCCATCAGAAATGTTCATCTGTGTCTACTCCTGTATCTTTTGCTTGACCTCTCCTACGTGACATGTAGTGAGAAAAGCTTAAGGAGGCTGAGATTCTGTGCTGTGCAAACTGCAAAAGACATTTCCCCATGGGCAGCGTTGCAAAGCCCAAGGAAGGGAGCTCCCCATTCCATCGCTTCAGGTTTCAGTAATTTGAAGATTTCACAGCTCAAGCATTCAGGCTGCTCTCATGGTTTGCTGATTACGTATGCAGACAAAGTGCTCCTCTGAAGGGCAGTGGGTTATGGATCTGGGGTTGCCTGAACTGTACCATATAAGCTCCATTGAAAGCAGGGGGAATTAATGGCAGCTGGGAAGAAGTCACAGGAGCAGAAAAGAGGATTTGAAATAAGAAGAAAACTGCGCCTCTGTGGCAAGCATGCCACTCAAACGTTTCCTGGTAGAGGGTCAGTTTTGTTAGGTGACAGCTGCACAGCAAATTCTTCCAGGACCTAATCCCACCTGCACAGGACTCATAGCTGATCCTGTCCTGGATAATGAAGTGTTACATGGTCAGCATTTCAGAGGAAACAAGGGAGAAAAGGGAGTTAAGGTATAATTTATCTGTATGCATAGAAGCTGAGCTCCATGACTTGCCAGAGAGCTAGTGCTGGTCTATTTGTTTTTAAAAATTAGACTGGCTAACTCCAGCTCTTAGCAACATGATGTAATGAAGGATGCAGGTGTCAGCAGAATGACTTGAACAACTTGTAACTGCTAAATGTAAACTAACAAACAAAAAGGACAAACCTTCACATACAAACTTACTGTATTAAAATACTCCAGTCCAGAGGCACCAAACTTTTCAGCAATTTCCCTTGTTGTGACCACACAAGACATAGGGTGGCCATTGCCAATGGGCTTTCCCATGGTGACGATGTCAGGCACAAAATCTTCACCTTGCAGCTGGAAAGCCCAGAAATGCTTCCCAACTCTGCCGAAGCCAACCTGGACCTCATCAGCTATGAATACACCACCTGCTGCACGCACATACCTGAAAATAAATAGAATGGATGGTTGGACTGACTGTGCAAACTGATTTTGAATAGGTAAATTAGGTAAACAAGGATGTCTGCAGTACAGAAAATCTCTACTGTGAAACCAAGCTAGGGAAGAAAAAAAAAAGAAAGAACATGACTGCTGAAATATAATTCGGTACTGAACTTCAGTGCTGGTGCTCTAGCAACCGTGCTCAGAAGCTGTATAACTGTGCAAGCCCCCTGGCATACATCCCATCAGTCTGTATAAGAATAGCTTGGTTCTTCCTCTCTTATTCCAAAGATTGCTGCCAGGACTCTGCTTTCAGGAATAGTCTGACATCTGGATCCAGAGTGACTTGAGTTTCTCCTTTGTTGTAGGAGCACTCCTTTGCTACTTGAGCACTACAAGTAGTACTACAAATACTTCAAGCTCTACTTATGCTTCATTGACCTGGCTCTTACTCAAGCCCTAGTAAGCATACAGATCACTTATTCTGATATTTCTGAGATGTACACAGCTACTTTTTTTTTTTTTTAATAGCTGGATTTGAATGACTTTCAAATGTTTTCAAATGAGTTTCAAGCCAATTGTTTTGCCTTCAGTGTGACAATACAGAATTGGAATGTGCAACAGTGACTGGAAACTTGTCAAGCAGAGCTATACTTATTTGAATTGATAAAATATTTAGTTGACTAATTGTTAACAAAAAAATTAGCTAATACTTGGATGGAAAATAGGAGGACTGTAATTGTACTGCAGGGCTACCACTCTGATGGTTCAACTTTATCTTCCATCAAACTTACACAGAACGTTAAAGATAGACAATTACGTAGCTAAAAGAATAAGTCAGCTACTGTCCCATAGAAAATAGAAGTGGGATCATACTCTTCAGAACAAGAACACGTGAGGGACATAGTTGAATTGATTAGATTAGCCCATAGTGAAAAACATATTTGTGGTTAATTTTTCAGGTATGCCCTTCTAGAGCGATGTACATACTCTGCCACTTTCTGGAAATAGCCCACAGGTGGAATTACTTGGCCTCCACAGCTCTGCATGGATTCAGCTATGAAGGCAGCAATCTGGAAAAAAAAACAAACAAACAAAAAAAAAAAAAAAACAACCTCAGGTAAGAGCTATGTTCATCTGTTTGGCCTTTGCACAAATATTTAACAGTCTAGAAATAAACGTTACAGCGTGTGCCCTAATTTAATCACACATTGGGTTGGACAGTTGAGGGCTCTTGAGAAGTTATGGCTAGAGAGCTTACTCATTTTTCAACAGGGGGTGCCCAAATCGCTGTAGCCAGGGTCGCCTTTGCAATATGATGAGAATACAAGGGCTTCCATTAATCCCTGATCTTACTACTATTGAAGTTGGAGATGCTCGCTGGTGTCAGCAGACATCTGCTACAGGCTCCTGGGAGCTCTGTAATTTAATTTACAGTTTACAGGAGGAAACGCAACAATGTTCACAGTTTTCTCCAAGAGATGAATAAAAACTTGCTGAACGCCAGAACACACCAGTAACAGGTACGCATCAGCTTAATTGTTTAATCTCAAACACCAGGCAGAGCCGGGTAGAAGATGACCCGAGGCTATGCTTTGGGCACCCCTGTCTAATGTAAATAACTAAACAAGTGAAATATCAGCATGAGGCACTTGACAGAAGAGGAGAAATAAATAAATAAATAAATAAAATGGACAGATGAATAATTCCAGTTGCTAGGAATGAAAAAGAAAGTTATTTCAAGTCAAGAAGGGCAAAAGTAGTGGATCAGTTACACTGGAACAACAAAATTTGTTTTGTGTCAACATGCCAATGCAGCAGAGATACAGTATTACCCAAAAGTCTCAGCATAAGTCTGCTATTTAAGGGGTTGCATCCCCACACCACTTTTGAGCCCCTCCCTGATCATCAAGAGGTCTCTTTGAGTTGGTGCAGTCTTCCTGGAAACAAGGCCGAGCAGTAATGTGTAAAGAATCGTACACTATATTTGAAGAGGCATGCTACAGCCAAAGAGTACGAAGCTTCCATAGCATGTGAGGCTTAGCCTTTAGTACAACTTGTCCTGCCACAGGTTATGTCACCAAAACCTAAGAAATATGCAAAAGAAAGGAAACAAAGGAAGAAAAAAAAAAAAACAAAACTATCCGTTAGTAGAGAATTAAAAAGTTGATGAAAGAATTAAGAGTGATACAAGTCCATTGGACTATAAGGGAACATGTTCCCACCTCCACTGAATGTGGGGCGTTGAATCAAGACCTTAATGTCCCAAAATGCTAGTGCAATTGTACAAAATATTAATACACATTGTAAGCAGCCTGCTTTCAGTTATTATTATTTTTTAAATCGAGATCATGTGATTAAAATACTGATCTTTTTAAATGACTCCAAAGTTATCTTAGGCTACTGCAGTCAAAACTGTAATATCAAGGTTTTATCTAACATATTTTCTCCATCCTTGACACTTTTACATATCTTTGCTAGAATTTTTGGTGTAGTTTCTCAGCTTACCTCCAAGCCTAGCTGTGCCCTAACATATTCACAGTCTACTGGTGCCTAGAAAAATTATGATAAGAACATCTGGTTGAAAAATGGCACATTTTGAACACAAAGGAAACTAAGTAGAGGTGTATATCTTTAGTTTCCTGTTTCGTGCCCCCATTTTACACTTAGGAGATGAAACTTCAGCATTTCTAGAGCACAAGATACACACCTTACGTCCATTCTTCTGCGTTTCCTCAATAATCTTTTTCACCTCTTCAGCATAAGCGCTTGCTGGGTCTGGGTGATCTTCCCTATATCTTCCTCTATAGATGTCTGGAGAAGGAGCCTGAAAAGACCAAAATTTTTTTAAAAGCCCATCTTTCTGTGAAGCATTTACTTCCTGTTTCTTTTCTCTTGCTCTGCGTTTCTGGAACAGGATATACTTTTGCCTTTCCACGCAGATAAGAGCCAGCACAGTCTCAGTTTCTGAATGGAATTACAAAAAATACATGTAGAGGAGCCTAAACACAAATGCAGTCCTGTGATGTATTCAGTACAACTGAAGGCAACTGTTGAAAGCCATTTAACTTATCCACCTTTTCAATATCATCCCTCCTCTCGCCTAAGACATAATGCCATGTCTTAGTCTCTCATCTTATTTTAGATTATTGCAGGATGTTCCACTTCTGCAACTGCATAAGTGGGTTTTCCAAACAGTCACTTGATTTTCAGCATTGTCATCACAGGAAGTAATCTGAGTGAACTTCAAGCGTGTACAGTGTTGGAAGAAGTTCCATAAATAAAGAAATGGAACCATTATAGAAAAGAGGGCATTAATCTGACAGTGTGGTTAACACCAAGAAGTCTGGATAGGAAACACCTCTTTGCAGTTTGGTGTACTTCTCTAAGAGTGAATTTTGGTTTGGTAAAACATACAAGATTAGGCTGGAAATCAAACAGTACAATGGTCCCTTGAATACCCCTGAGCTCTCTGCCCAGAACTGTGTGTACATGCGTGCTCTGCATTTCTGGTTTTTGGAAATAGACTCAAAATTCCTGCATATTTTTAGCCAAATTAACACAAGAGATATCGGCTACCTTCTTCAAACTGTGTATCTGTACAGGCCAGTGACTCAGGGTACTTGTCACACTGGAAGGAATTCAGCTTCCCAGCTGAGTACTGTCTTTGAAATACAAAAGCAAGCAATTTTGCTGTTTTAAAGCCACTGACACTCAAGTGTATGTGCACTGGCATCAGCAAAGCTGAATGAAAGTATATTTACACCCAGAAGCGAGCAACTGAATATGCTGCATAAGAGGCATAACAATGTAAAGCAAGAAAAACCAAACCAAACCAAACCAAAACAAAAAAAAAAAAAAAAAAGAAAAGAAAACCACACTTACCACATGCACAAACTCCTTCTTGCTGTCCTTTCCCAGCTGATTAAATTTATAGGGACTGATGTCAATCAGAGATGTAACATGGCCATGGTAAGCACTGCATGAGTGTTAAACGTTGAAGTCATTTTACTCCAAATTCATAGAAGAGCTAAATTTACAACTATACCCATAAATAAACCAGACTAATAGACTGTATCTGCAACAGATAGATGCAACTGTAGAAATGTTTGTGATGGGATCTTGGTTTAAATTCACTAAATCTTTTTTTCAAGGCAGTATGAAACTGCTATTGACTTAATTAATTAGCAAGCTAGGAACCAGGAGTGAGGATTTTTTCTTGCATTAAATCAGCTGCAAGTGTAAGGACAGAAAAAGATGCTGTCCCTGGGTTGCAACACCAGTTGCCCTCACCGATTACGAGCAATAGCTCGCTTCCAGCCTAGAGACCCCAGTTTAGCCTACTCAAGCTTTCTGAGGTAGACACCAATAACACTGCAAAGGCTCTTAAGAGTTTGTGCTGCAGCAGAAGATTCGTATTTTGTACAGCAGCAGCTCATCACTACCTGCCCCAAAGGCTTGACAGTCTTGTCTGTTTGGCCAAAGCCAATCTCAGGATAAGGAGGAATAACGAAAGCCTTATAATTACGCTAGAAGTGGTTACTACTGAGGTCAGCTTGACTTAGAAATTAGGAAGCACAGCCTTCTGAACATAAGTTCATAACATTTAGTAGCTTCATTCAAGGAACAAACACTTCCATTAAGCCATGAGCTTGATGCGAAGAAATCCCGAACCCCAAAGACATGTCACAATCTAATTGCAGAAGAAATAGCGTACAAAAGGGTTTGGGCCTTTTTTTGACTCTTTTCTCTTCTTAATTCCTGTCAGTCATCAAAATCTGCCAGTAGAGCCAAAGAAAGGACAGAAAATAGTCTGTGGCCCAGGCCCACAGATGTAGCAACACTCTGTAGAGCTTTGGAGAGTTGAGGCAAAGAAATACCTTATTGTGTTCAGGAAGACAAGACCTTGCAGTCAAACAGAATAACTGAGCCAGCACCATCATCAGCTTCTCCTTACTAAAGCTACTGCCAGTGGCTCCAAATTGTGGCTGTGTAAGTCAAGGAGGGCCGGCAGTGATCTGACTGCAGCTGGGTCAAACAAGCCTTCTGCTGTTCAGGTAAAGATGTGCTCTTGCAGTTTCTCTACTTGGACTTTCTGATCAGAGGTTGAGGAAAAGTTAGAGCCCAACAGTAGCATAACCAACCTTATACCTCCATCTAAGGTAGGGAAACCCAGAGACATGGTCAACCACCTTTTCCACGACTTTTCAGTTCCTCCTGATCTTGTGGCTGCTCAATCTCGTGTGCTTACTCCTGTGTTCAGTGGAGAAGAGCTGAGCATCAGAGCAACAGAGCATCAGCACCATTGCAGAGCTCCAGGATTTTTCTTCTTAACCATGAAGTATTTATTTATCTATTTAGAATTGCTGAGTACTAGAATCATTTAAGTCGGAAAAGACTTTCATGATTATCATAAAGAAATACATACAGCAGAATGTGGCAGAAAGCCCTTTTCCAGAGTATCCTATGGGCTAGACCACTCATTGGTGCTTCAGAGTGACTCCCAAGCCTCTGGACTGAATTGCTTTGGGATGCTCTGTGTGAAATCCCTGTAACGGGTGCCTGACAATCTCTGTTTCTTACAAATCTTCAGAACTTGTGTTTATCAAATGTGGAGAAGGGAAACTTGTTTCCTGGCCTCTTCTCCTATGAAAGCCTTGCTTTCAGCAGCCAGTACAAGCAGCAGCGGGTTGCTGCAAAGCTGCTTCTGAAGTAATTGTAGGAATTGATGGCTGCATCTGCAGTCTGTTCTGTGTACTTACTTTTCAAGGGTGATCACATCTTGGTGTCCGTGGTACTGCCGAGCCAGTCGTAAAGCCAGATCATTTGCTTCAGACCTGCATAGTAGCAAAGACATCCACAACACCGTGAGGAAGGGCTCCCAGTTAAAATTTGTTCTAACACAGAAGAGTAGGCCTGAGACACAGCAGGCTCTGTTACTATACAGAATACAGTGCTAAAGTTGAGACTGTAAACACCATTTAAGACAGTGAATCAAAACCAGCCCTTTGTACAAACAACAAACAAAGAGATGCATTATTTCACTCCCCCAGTTTGCTTGTACACATTTCCCTCCTCTTGATACAAACGAGACCACTTTGCAGTGCAGTCAGCAGCTGGAAGCGCAACACAACTGCAAGCTTTTGAAAAGCTACAGAACATGCCAGCCCTGCGTGTACCTCCACAATGGCTCCATCCTTCCCAGCATCATCCAGCAGTGGAGGACAAATATCTGCTCCGGCTGAGAGCCCCAGGCTTCCAGCCTGATCTACAGCAGCCCCAGCTCCTACTGCCTGTTGGGCAGAGTCCGTGATCACAGATTGGACAGACCATCTGAAAGAGCTACTTGCTTCCAAGGTTGTGTGTCCCTTTAAACATAGCGTTCACTAATTTGCTGCCTGAATTTGCGTTTCTTGTTGCCCATTCCCCCCACTTTTTTTTGTCTGATGTTCTTCAGTTCCATCCTTTGGCTCTCTTGCACCGAGCCATCGTACTAAGTCCGTCAATCAGTCGCTACTGGAAATAATTGTGTCATTTATTACTAAGCCCCACTCTCACAGGTTTAAGGTTTGGACCAACCTGTTCTGAACGTTCATCTTAAACACAAAGAAAACAGCCTTAAAAATAAATAAATAATTAAAAATGAGCAGACCTACCCAGAGTTAACAAAATAGCAAACAGAGAGTTTCTCTGGCAGGGTAGCAGTAAGACGCTGAGCGTACTGAACGAGGTTGTCATGCAGGAACCGGGAATTCGTATTGAGCAGTTCCATCTGTTTTGTTGCAGCCTTTGTCACATAGGGATGACTGTGGCCAACTAAAGAAGAAAACAGTTGATACTAGCAAACAGTCACTGAACCTCAAAAGGAGACTGAGGAAAGAGCTGTGACCATTTTGTCACTTGAAACAAGTGCATTAGGATTCCTGTTAGACGTGAAGCACAAGATAAACTGCTTACCATGTGCAACGTTGTTGATACAGTCTAAGTATTTTTCTCCAGTCTCATCAAACATATACTGGCCCTGAGCACGCACTATCTTCAGAGGGTCCTTGGCAAAGAAAACTTTGCAGGAAGGCCTAAAAAAATTGTATAAAATAACACCATTTTAGCTCTTTGAGGTGTTCCCCCTCCCAAAGGGTCGGTGAGAGGTTATCTGCGGCAGCTCTGGAAACAGGGAAAGAGCTGCTTTCCTTCTCTGAAGATTGTCTGGGAGCAGAAGGTGGCGGAGAAGAACTGCCCATGCCTGGGACCAGGAGCAGCTCTTGCCAGAGGTGTTTTAAGGCATGGCTCTGTCTAGCAGAGTCCTCATGAGCACAATGGCTGCAAGTCTATCCAGGTGCCTATAGGTCCCACTGCATTTCTGTCTGCACAGCTCACAGATGCAGCCAGCCAGCAAACTCACTGGGAGTAAAGCAAAGTTGTTAAGAATTGTCTTATGCTGTAGCCAGAAGTTCCTTACACAACAGCCACAGTGGCTACAGAGGTCACCTTCAGGAACAAAACACTGCCTCCTTGCAGGCATTATTTTCACCTTTCACGGGTGTTGAGAAGGACCTGAAATGTCTATATCTCTGAAATCAACTACTTTGAGCAAAACTCTTAAAAGCAGCTTTCTGTAAGCACACAAATCACGCTGGCTTCAAGCAGAACTCAGGTTCCTCGTGGCAGATCCAAGGGACTCTTCAAACATTTTTTTTGCCCCTGTGGAGAACACAGCAGCTATGGAGTTATGTTGAATGGCATTACTGAGCAGAATGAAAGCCTTCTAAACTTTTAGCAGTGTTTATATGGCCTTGGATAAACACATCTGTTTCCAGGTAACCCAGGCAGTGCTCCTCACACATCCCATGTGTCATCTCTATTGAGATTGGGACCCTGTCAAGCCCAGAGGTAACTCCTAGAAAGAAAACCCACTTGCTTTCTTTCTCACACCTCACACTCCTGTTACATAGATCTTTTCTGCTATCTTCAGCTATTCCTCTGCTACACTTTACAAGAAGCACACTTCATCAGCATCATTATTACGGGGCATTTCTGGATGACACTGTTCTCTTCTGCTCCGTGCCCACCCTTTCTGCAGGAGGTTTTTGGCATCTACCCAACACAGCTCGTGCAGGGAAGCACCCTCAGCAGCCGACCCCTACAGAGGGGTTGATGTGCATGCTTTATGAGGCCACGCTCTCTGTGAATTTTTAGGGAGTTTTCTATACACCCGGAGTATTTAGGCTGCCATCAGCAAATAGCCAGGTTTGGTTCTAATAATCTCAGCTTCTTTTTCACCTGTCTGTCGGAAGCAGAGTGCCATAGCACAGCCCTTCTCCCGCCCGCCCCGCCGCCCCTACCCGATGTGCTTCCTCCGCAGCGCCAGGGTCTCCGCCTTGCTGTAGCGCTCCTCCATCCCGCCAGGCATGGCACGACGCGCCACGGAAAGCCCGGGGGCTCCCCGCCTCTTATCGCGGAGCCGGCCCCGCCAAACCACTCCTCCTTCCCTCCCTTGCTCCCTCCTTCGTTCCCTCCCTCTGTGCCCTCCCTCCGTTCCTCCTTCCCCGCTCTGCTCCTCTCCCTGCAGTGCCAGGCGGTGAGAGCTGGCAGGCAGCGAACAGAAGGGAGACGGGGAGCCTCGCCCCTGGAGCGGGCTGCTCTCCTCCCATCCTTCGTTCTTCACAGCACACGCTTGGGTAACCCTGAGTAATTGATTCACTCGAAACTGGGGCCGTAATTCAAGCACCTTCCCAGGTCTGCTCCATCTCCCAGAATCTGTAACAGCATACTCGTACGCAGCACGGGGCTGTAGTCCTGGTATTCTGATGCACTGGTGCATCCTATTGTAGGGCTGGCAGCACTCAACTATAAGTAGTCCCATTTTCCCCTGCTACCCACAGCACTGATTCAGACCTGGGATGGTACAGTCTGGCATTCCTTCATGGATACCCTTGGTGACCGTGGGAGAAAGAGGCAATGACACTAAGAGGCATTGCTTTTCCACACAGCAAGCCAAGCTGCTGGCAGAGCTGCTTAGCTTTACCTCCCCTCTGCCATGGTGTACCCACAAACCATCCTTGAACCACAAAACCTACATCCACCTCCCTGCTGCCCCACTTGCAGTCACTGTGCTCCACGAGCAGTCAAAGCATGTCTAGAATCACACACAGCTTTGCGTGCTGCTGCAGCTTGTCTTTTCTGGGTCGGTACTGAGTTAGTCATCCCAGTACTTGGAGGTGCAGACACATACCTTCATATTTTTAGATATTTTTATACCTCTGCCAAGTAAACCACTTTTCTCCCAGCTTTTCTAGTCGAGCAGCAGCATTTATATCCTACAGGCATTTTCTTCAGCCCGTGTTAATTTTGAAGTTCCCCAGCTTTCACAGCCTGTTTCATCAGCAGCCTCACGTCACCAATTAGCAAAGCAAATGCAGCCCAGGTGGCAGAGACCCCAGCAGCTACACCTCCGCATCCTCGACAGCAGCAGCCGCTCGTCCTCAGAGCCAGAGATACGGCACGGACTTAAGAAGTTCTAGCTGTGTGCATTAGACACTGTATATAACTGCGATCCCGACGTCGGGAGGAAATTCAGGACGACCGCTTTTCCCACACCCCGTGCCCGCCTGCCCTCTGTCGGTGCTGGGACAGCACGTCCCTCCGCCAGGGCTGCTGGCACTGCTGGTGCTGGGAAGCAGCAGCTATTTGCACCGTCCTGCCCCGTCTCGCTGTTTCAGAAAGCCTGCGCCCCAAAAAGATGTAAGGGCTATGCAAGATGCCGTTCTGCTCTTTTACAAGCGTGCATCACTGGCCTGTCGTGCTTACATCAGGCCTTTGTTCCAGCTTTAGCAAAACGATGCTGTTAGCAACTGATATGATACTCAAGTTCATCAGAAGAGTTCAGAGTGGGATAGGAACTAGCTTGGTACGAGGCAGGTTCCTGCACCTGTTCCTTCAGAGCCACAGAAGGACATGCATCAGCAAAAATGCCCTTTCCTCTTGATGGATGGTTTTTGCACGCTTTTCTGATAAAGTCAAGGGTCAGGCTGCCACGTCTCACGTGTAGAGCAGAGAAGGGCTTTTTCCCACAGTTAGCGGAAAGACGCTGCCTGACACACAGGGCTGCCACCCACTCCCAGCACCACACTATTTAGCTTTTTAGTCCTTTCTGGCCCCTTCCACCTGTTGCCATGATGCTGTGGAGTAACACATATTTCTCCATGATATAGAAGATTATTATTACATATTTTTTTAAGTAAGTAGATGTACTGCTTTCTCCATCTCGTTCTGCTCACTTTCTGAAAATTTTGTTTTTTCCTGTCTCCCCGTATGAAAGGAGGATGAAAAGGAGGAAATGCTACCACAAGCAAGTCAAAGTGTCCAGTAAAATGACTTCCTCTCCCTAAATACTGCTTCAGAGTTGGTGAGCCTCTGAAAAACCGCACGTTGCTGTTTCATTCTGAAAGGCAAATCCATTATAGCTGGTCAGTGGAAAATGACCCATGCTGATGACGTTTCTTTTCAGAAAGATAAAGGAGGGCACACGGTGCCCACTGCCTCTTTGCAGGAGCAGCCAGCATTACCTTCCAGAGCCATTTGCATGCATTCTGCTTTCTAAATGATGTTTGTTGAGAAATCATTTCAGTGCTGAACGTGCCAATAGTGTTTGCAGTTCTGCATTTGTAAAGGGCAAATATATTCACACAACTTCATGAATATCATAATAAGAAGAGTTGATATTTTTGTTTGCTTTTATTGTTACGCCATGTTTGTTTTTATGTATGTTACCTCAGGCAGAATCGGTTACGTCTCAACACTCTGACTGTGCCACAGGCAGGAGAACTCCTACAAGCACATGAAAAATTGCCAGGTACTTGTTGTTCCAGGAGGGAGCAGCCAGATAAAAGGTGATGCCAGCAAGAGCTCATGATTGCTTGGAATACTCAGCCATGCTGTAATCCGTACATACAAAAATGATAAGAGTATTTATTAGTACCGAACATTATGTCTTGGCATATGCACATCACAGACCTGCATCTTAATTGATGTGACTTCAGACGCAAATTGCAACACACTGAGTACAGCTACACTGGCAGAACATGCTCTCCTGTTGCAGGTTTGTGTATGGTATTTTCCTGAAAACTACAGTCCATGTCCATGTACACAGTACAGTCCATGTATACTGACACACATACAAATGTACACACGCACTTGTACACGTGAAACGTCTAAGCTCTGACTTTACAGCAAACATTTCAAAGCAGCACATTTTTCTCCTACGGATGGAAAAGGGAGAAAATGTCTTATGAGCACTCAGACTGGGAACCAGCAGACCTCAATGGAAAAGCAGATGAGTTCATAACCCTGGGAAAATGGAAAGACTGCGTTTGTGGGAACATGACTCGGATGGTTTGGCATTCCCTTGTTTTGTTTTTCACATTTATTTGGGTGTGGCTGCTAGTACTTGCTGGAACATGAAGGTTTTGTCAGGTCCTTGTGTTGTCCTTTTAGTAACATTTATTTTTGTGTGGTTATTAGAATTGAATCACCAGGTGAAGTTGGGTGAGGTAGGGACATACAAGGACACTTCCGTTTTCCTCTTCTGATTGCCATGGACTCCTTTTTATAAATGGGTAAGGATCAGCAGGTTTAGTAGGTCTACAAAGCAGAGTTGGATGTGAGTAACAATGTTTACATGTTAATTTAACTAAAACTTCCATTACAAATGAGAGGGAGGAGTGGCAGGGATTTTCTGTGCAGCCTTCTGGTGCTTCAGAATGTCACAGAATTATGAAGGAGGGATATGGAAAGGAACAGATGCCAGAGAAAAGTCGAGTCAACATCCCATCAGTGCAGTAGGATGAAAAGTCTATAGTAGATGGGTTAACTGAGCTTTGACTTTAGAGGGAGTCTGATGTTGAAAAGTAACAGGGAGGCAGTAGCATCCCTGAATGGGAAATCTACTGAGAGGTAGCTTCGGCAGCAGTCAGAGCTTGTGGTTTGCTACCACACTGGAAATAAATCATATGCTGCAGACAGAGCTTGGTGAACAACAGAGCAGCTATGGAACTGAGAGAGGAAACAAAGGCTGGAAATGTCCAGAACGGTTGACCTCGTGCTAACGAAGTGATGATAGCCTATACGTGTACTGCTGAAACTAGGTTTATTATGGGATAAGTTCTTAAAGAGTAAATATCTGAAAAAAAAGCCATCCAACACATTCACACAGTGTCAGGATTGGGCAGGCCCAGAGCTGTGCTGCGGTTTGAGGGCCCAACATCCAGCTCCAATTTGTTTTTTGTTTGTTTCTTGACAGTACAGCTGCAACAGAATCAAGAACCACTCTCCCTCTTCCATAGAAAAACAACAACAAAAAGTCAAAACGACAAGAGAAGCTGGTACAGAGAAAAAGCCAAGAGTGACCACCTCAAAAGCAGGGACTACGTGCAGCCGCCAGAGAACATCTGCTCTCAGCCTTGCTGGGGATGCCGGGTAAGTTAAGCTTTGTGCTGAGAACCTCCTCTGGGAAATGGAGCAGAGCTATATTTAGTACCCCTAAGAGCTAGATAAGATTAACATACATTTAGAGAGATTACCAAGAGTTAAGAGGAGATGACAAAACCACATGGTGCTCATTCTCTCTTAAAGTCTAGAATGAATACATTTTTGAGGTGAAGGAAAAAAATGGGGAGTGTTTTGTTTGTCTGAAATATTTGGAGATTTAGAAGACCCAAACATTTAAATAATGCTTTGAAGAGGTTACAGCTGCTGCCCAATGTTTTGTTCTTCCAAAAATGTCCCTTGCTCAGAGACTCCTGCAAAAATATATCCTCCGAGAACAGGATGCTTTTGAAAATACACCATTTTTTAATAATGTTTATGCCTCAACTTTTTTAAGCAAAGCAGATTCATAGTAAAATGGACCAGACCTTCATATTCCCTAATGGGTACTGTTGCTTGTGACACAGTCCCTTTGTGTAGCTATTTCTCAGCAGTTCAGGTTTATTTTTCATCTTAAATATTACAAAAAGGGTCCATTGGTGATTTTCAGCTTTCAGCTTTATTTCTTTGGACCCCACGATGCTTAAGCAGCAGTTTAAACTTAACCTCAGCAGCTTTTCCAGAATGAGGAGATGCTCTATGGTTCGCAAAAGAAGGCCCTTGCTTCTCCTCATTTAACTTTTGTGGACTTATATGTAACCTATGGAAACAGAAAAGGAGACCAAACAGACTTGATCTGAAGGGAATACACACACATTCATAGAACTATTAAGACTGGAAGAAAGCTCTAAGGTCATCTAGTCCAACCATTGAGCCATCCTTGCCGTGCCCGCTAACCGTGTCCCTCAGTGCCACATGTACATCAAGAATGGGAGAGCAAGGTGAGCGGTCTTTTTATTGCGCACTGTAGAAAAACACAACATGTTGCCAAGGCCCTGATTTGTGTGCTAATGTGAATACTGACTTATACAACCCACACGAGATTTCAAACTGCAAATTAGCGCAATGCAGCACAAACTTTTTCCATTGTGGACAAACCAGAGCGCATTTTTTGCAGCAACAGAAAGAACTTTATAACTATGCGAATCGGCACCAATAACTGAATTGATATTTTAATAATTACACACTTTTTACATTATGAAAATAAATCATAAATAGTGTAAAAATAATTCTGAAGATCAACTTCTCACCAGCAAGAAACAAAATACAAAACTAAGGAAAACAAAACAGCATACGACTGAAAAACAACAAGGAGAAATTTTAATAATAAAAACAAAAGCATGCTGTTTGATCAGGTTCAATTAAGTGAGGACCAGAGGCCACAATAAAGTGGTAATTAATAACAAATTAAAATGGGTGATTAAAACCTTGCAATTCTTTACGCAATTCATCAACAGAGGACTTGTGACATATTTACAGGGCTAAGACACTCCAAATATATATAGGATTGATAATGTGGTACTGACCTATGTGTCCCCCCCCCAGAGCAGTTTAATCCTTGCCAAATTACTTTTCTTTGTACTTTATCTCCTCTACTGCATTTATGAGACCACTCGCAATACAAAAATAACTGCACATATAGATGAACTTAAAAAAGTAAAAAATACAAATAAAAATATATAATATTTTCCAAAGGAAAAAATCAGATACATACATCTTTGTAACATTTTTAAAGTTGTGTGATATTTTCCCAAACATGTACAATAATATAAGAATATCCACATATATGTTAACAATATGTAAAACATCCTTCCACCAGCCCAGCTCTTCATAATACTTCTGAGAAGTGTGCAAGTACCAATGGTATCTGGGAAATTCATACAATGTCCTTTTTAAATAGAAACAAGTAAAACACTAACGGTCCCAGGTTAAGTTAAGGCCCCCTGTTTTCCAAAGAAAATTCTATTTCCAAGCAGCACTGATAACTGGATGCATCTTAAGAATAGAACAAAAATAAAACAACACTCCAACTCCTTTTTTTTTTTTTTTTTTTTTTTTTTTTTTTTTATAATACAAACTCCACTGGTTTTGTGGAGTATCGCTCTCAAATTCTATCAGAAATGATGGTGGCAGGCACTTGTTTCCAACATCATTTAATGACTCTAACCACCATGTAAAATACTTCAATTACAGAAGATGCAAGAAAACCTTCATTTACACATTACAGCAACATTCAGATTCATAAAAGTTGCAGAAAGGGAAAAAAATGAATAAGCCAGGTGTTTGTCATGATTCTGGTCACTGAAATGGAATATTATTTTGCTATGACTAAAAATCCGACTTTCTTTTGACCACTGTTGTTGCAGATATTAGTGATTTGTATCACTCTTCAGTGTGAAAATTTAGGTCTCTAGGTAAAATACAGAGATTTGCAAATGAAATTTAAGGTGGTTAAGTAGCAGAAAAAAGGAAACTCGAAAGTCAACTACTGTGTGTCTTTTAGCGTCTTGATCACATTTGGGAGTGGATCCCCAGCTTCTACTGACAGTAGTGAGCAAAGTGTTTTGCCTGATTTAAGCAGCCAGCGGTGCTTAAAAATCACCTGAAGTTGCTAATATTCCCCTTGTTACTACACAATACATTCTTTGCAAGGGAAGGATGGGTCACTCTCCTTGGTCTGGTGCTAGCGAAAGCCAAGTGAAGAACCTTGCACGGCTGAGCCCCGGTGTAAAATTCCAGCTGTGCAACAGTCAGTGCAACTCTAAATGCTGGCTGGGTCCAGGGTCCTGACACAGCCCCCAGCCTTACACAACCTTCCCATAAGGACTGCTTCTTTCCATTGGTGTTGCATCATCTTTTCTATTGGCACAACTGAGTAACAAATGCCCACATGCATGCTTCTACAACCCTTAACGGATCCAAAGCTATCTTGCCACACTGTACGTGACTAATCCAAGTATTTCCATGAGAATACTTGACACGTGTGCATTTGATTATTCTGCAACTCGTTCATAATACTTAAACGGTAGACAAAAAGAGTATCTAAACAGCTGGATGAAGAGCGTCATTCTGCCTTGATACAATACCAGAAGGTGACATCAAAATCAGCAATAAATAAAAAATATAGATCACAAATACATTGTATATTTGTTCCATGAGTTAAAATTTCACACTTTAACTGAGGAAAAATAAAAAAAGTGTCCAAAACATCCTGAAAAAGGTTCCACATACTAACCGATGAATATGAAGACAAGGACCAATGTCAGACATATTTCATACAGTGCTTAAAAAGACTTACTGCTTCTGTAGCAGGATTTCTGCACAGTGTGGTTATGCTACACTAGAGTAACAGATGCTTACAAAACTTCATCTGAAACAAATACTGAAAACTCTCAAAGAAAAAGGAACTAATCATACCTGAAAAGGTCAGGGGTATAGAAATGGTGTAGACTAACACCGCTTCACATTTCTACAACTGCAAAGAGTGGTAGAAGAACTACTGCTCCTGTCCCAAACTAAGCAAATCAAATAATTATCTATTTGGAGGAATGCCACTAAAAGATACAACACACAAGGTGGTTCAAGCCGCAGCTTTGCCCTGAAAAGAAAAAAAGATATACTAGCACCAAAAGCAATTGCTTTTTAGAAAATAAACATGTTGCAAGTCTTCACAGGGTGCTTCTCTTGATGAAATATTAAACTGAGGTCCCTTTTTTTTTTTTTTTTGTACTGAACACAACTTTTCTAGATACTGTCAGGTTTCATTTTCCAGTAAATCTTACAAGATGAAACATTTTATGCATATCTTAGCATCAAATCTATCTAGTTTAACCTGTGAAATTATCCATGGTCTTTTATGTGGAATGAACTTTCCATGAAAATGAACAGTAGGCTTTAAAAAGTTAAATTAGACTATCTGAAAAAAACAAAAACAAAACCAAAAACAAAATAACAACCAGAAAAACCACAACGGTATTCCTTATTCTTATGTGGCAGGAGTTAAAGAAATAAATCATTTTGCAAGACAGAAAAGAAAGTGAGTAAAGGTGCTTAAGTGTTTCATCAGTGGGGTCTCACTGTCAAGGAGTTTGAGGAGAAATGTGTTTTGACTAATATTTAACAGTAGAATCTATAAAACTGCTTTCCTGAATGAAGAAACTGTGAACCAAAGTTCTGCTGGCTTTATTGATGCATACAGAAATGGATGCCATCAGGACAGTTTAAAAATATAGATATACAAATTTAAAAAATATCAAAGTGCTAATGACAGCATGCAAATGCATAGCTCGTTCTGTTGCTATTTCTTAAAATAAGTACGTTGTGTTTGTAGACACTCTCAATATGGCATTGCCAAATGATGTCTAGCCAAATAATAAACATCCCACTTTATTTTCCATTTGAATACTCAGAGGGACCTTTCAAATATAAATAAATCTGAACTTAATGTATGATTGCCAGTATTTGATCTTTTATAAAAACATGCAACTGCTTGTCTTCACATCTGTAATATGGGTAGCCCAAACCATGCCAAGTCAGAGCATAGGCATGAGGAGCTGCTTCTTGTCAGGAGAGCAGCTTGCTCCTCAACACTGCTTTTTTGGGACAGCACTTCTGAAGCAAGCAGAAGCAATCTGGCGACTAAATCATTCATGATTTATACATGATGCTCCTCTTGTCCCCTTTGTGGGAAGTCCCTTGCTCACATTAGTGCTGTAGCACTCTGTTAACATGAATCTATGACACGTAAAGGCTTTTATTATTGTAAATGTAATTATTCAAATAGATTCATACTTGCATTTCTGAGAATTTAAGCAAATAAACGTATTTTTCCTCATATATGTGAACATTTGTTTATATCTTACTGTTGGAAAGATGGGATTGAGCCGTAAATATATATATTATGTATATATATACAAACAAATAATGTTGGACTTTTGTTGTTAGTAAGGTAGTATTAGATAGAGGCCACTAAAATAATCTTTCTTAAAAAAAAAAAAAAATCTGTGAAAGATTTCTACCCCCAAGAAAATCTGTTCTTGTCTCTGATACACCAAGATGGCAATAATTTTTTAGCAGAGTGAAAGACAGCATTAGAGTGGCTATATATCGATCTGATACTGAAAAGCCGTACGAAAAGTGCAACTACAGCAGGTCCCCATCTTCACAACTTTGAAATGACTGAGCAAGAAAAAATGTGTATTCCAAGAGGGCAAGATGCCCACACATGGATGGAGACAGCCTGCCTTCCTCGATTTTAGTTTTGGTCTACATATGAAAGACAACGCTCAGAAAAGTAACTTAAAAAGTTTGTGAACACCCTACTATCTACTAGAAACTGAAGTGATTTAAAAAAGAATTTCCATCTGTCAAATATGGCACCATCTCTCAGACTAATCTCTCCAACTACAGTGCACCATATGAAGACTCAAAACTGGAAAAGAAAAACCTTGAGGCAAAAACTATACAAATGTGCATGAATTAAGTATTTCTAGTAATAATAATAATAATAAAAAAAAAAAACAGAGAAGGAAAATTTTTCCAATGTACCTCTAGAAACTTCATCACCTGAACAGAAAGGGAGAAATAACCACAGCTGGAACAGTGCGGTATGATGACATGTGCAGCAGTCATCACAGACTTATTTCTCTCCAATGTTTTATGGGTGACAGTGTCCACCAAGGTCATCAAAACAGCAGAAAAAGAACAAGGTGAGTAAGTAAGCCTGTGAAACAAAAATAAACTATTTTCTTTCTTACATTTAAAGGCTTTAAAGATTGTAAAGAAAAAAAGATGGTTAATACTGAAGCAAGATGAACGTGTGACTTGAAGTATTTCCATCAACGCCAATACCACAAATGTTGAATAGATTATTGAAATGTGTCCTTCGTGGCAACCGTTACAGGAAAACTAACCATAGCTTCCAAAATTCTGCAGAGAAGTTCAGCTAGTTTTATGTCATTTAAATTGCATCACCTGAAAACCACACCATGGTACGCACGGGTCTGGTCAGTTCTATTATCCTCCCAGGGAGGGTGTTTCGATTCGTCCCTGTCTCAAGGATGCTTCTTCCTTCAGCAGTCCCCAAATACAACAAACACAGCACAGACTGTGCCAATTCTTGAGTAAGGCTGAGAAGCTTCTGGTCTCAGGCGATCCCCGCAGCATCTCTGTAACCTTTCCAAACAACCCACAGAGAAGCCTGGTTTCTTCTTCAACCTTCCCTCCTCCTTGATTAAGCACTCAACAGGGCCTATCGCGAATGTCTTCATGACTGTGAGCAGTGCTAGGCAAACTGATGCTGATTGACAGGCGGGACCCACAAGACTGGAGGCCATCCACCTGCAGCCGGAACTTTGTTCCCCAAAAATTCAAGGCCTCTTTCTATCCTCCTCTGCTTTATCTCTTTTTAGCAATAAGCCATGGTGTGACTCCCTTGAGATGACAAAAGGAAACAATTCAGAAGCTGGAATCAAAGGTCACCGTGAGCAGCCATTTAGCATGTGACGTGATCACACAACAAGCAGGCTTGGCACACAAACTCATGCTTTTAGTCTGTAGAAGCAGATGTAGTGGCATGAATCAGTGAAGCGTTTAAGATGGGCATGGAAGCCAAGTCAGTAAACTCCAATGGCAGCTGGTACAGTACATTTCATAGCATTTAGCTCTTATTTGGTCACAATTTCTTGTAAACTAGTTCATGGCACTCATTGTCCATGCAGGTCCACAAGCCAAAATATAAGAATTTGCAGAAGTAATCAGATTTATGTTATTGATCGCTGTATAGGTATCTCTAGAGAGACAATCTTTGCAGGTTTGTCCTGCAGTTATACATCATCTAACTGCAGATGTAAGTGAAAAAAGATGTACACATGGACTATTGCAAACAAGTAGAAGCAGCTACATGTAAACATCTCTCAGACTTGTAAAATCAAATTTTCCATTTTCAACTATAAATACAAAAAGTGGAGCACTATATACACAACTTCATGCTCGTAAGGTTAGATTCATCACTGCAGAGACAAAAAGAGACAGATTGGTCAGGTTAGTAAACCAATACTTCTGATTTCTATTTCAAATACATTGAAAATGGCAGAATTTTAAGAGTAGCACTGGAGACTCCTCAGTGATAAATGCAGCCAGAATTTCACTTCAGCTTTGTTTTCATTTTTTCTTTCGTATCGCTCCACCTACATCTTTACTCGGAATACGCTGTTTTTAAAACTAGCACCGTCTAAGTTAAAGCTGCATTAAAAAAATGCTGCCACTAACGTTAGTATAAAAGTAATATTACTAATCACACAATTATTGTTAGTATAAAACATAACAAACAGGAAAATATATTCAATGGAAAGGTGAGGCAGAGAAGGGCCGGATGCATTGCTCTTATAAGATTTCCCTGAAAAATAGCATCGTAATAGAGCAAAGTAAATGTTTGATAAAAATATCCTATGCATGAGCTTTTATAAAGAATTGGAAGCAGCAGCCATGTGCTGAAACTAAAGGATGTGTGACTCTTCAGACAAAAATGTTTTAGACTTCGCAGAAATCGAATGCCAGCTGTTTCTAAAATACTGCCTCAACGAGATACTACTTCTATTATACATTACAACCTCATCGCACCAACTATGGTCACAGAGAGGTCTTATTTTTGTGTTTCTGCATATGTCGAGATGCCTAAGAGGCTCTGAAGTATGGTTCAGTATGACTGCGACAGGGTTTTCTGTGTGCCAAGGACATGCTGCCCTGGGGAGAACAGCTCTACCCATCCTACCTTTTGCCAACAGCCAGGCATTGGTAATCCATCAGGACCCTGTTTCCATGTGAGGAGAAAAATAAAAAGAATGCAGTTAGGTTTGATAGCACAGTTATTCTGTCTATATCTGTTAGAGCAGCTAGAGCAGCTTCGTCTTTTTATCAATCAGGTAGCTACTGCTTCCTAACTTCATCTCTCCTGTTCTCAAGGTGAAGAAAAAGCCACAGGGGTGGCTGACCCTGTAAATACATACATGCATCTCTGCCACAAAGATACCTTTTTCTAAATCATTTTTTTACCGTTTGTCTAATTGCAAGAACACTTCGATAACTTTTCTATTGCTGCCAGAGCAAATTAAATATAATGTCATTCACAACAATCTACAGCTGGATATACAAGATAATGAGCAAAAAAACATTATCACTTTTATCTGGAGGGTATTGCTTTTTCTGAGCCCCTAATGCAAAGTTATTCCAGTGATAAGATAGCAAGACTCAAATTTGGCAATCATCTGCTCTGTTCACTTTCAGTCTTAGCTTTTGAACGCAGCAGCAAAATCTGAAATTCTGAACAGTCCTGAATGACACAGCAGAGGAGAACACTAGTGTTGGGGCTACTGAGTGTCTCACCATTGCTTTTCTGTCACTACCCCACTTTCACACATTTCTATGCACTCACTAAGATCAGACCAATTTTTGACTTTGATAACACAGGTTTTCACATAGCTATATAGGCCTTACCCATCAAAGAGTTATATACATAGAACTAGGAGCACATATGACATTAATGCATGATACTCGAGCAGCACAAAGTTCAGGTCTTGATGTTTTTTAGAATAAAGAATAATAACGCCTCTGACGTGGATTTGCACACAAAGGTAGTGATTAATGAGAATTTTTGAATGTAATGTAATCTGATGGGAATGGCTTGCTGCCTAAAGCAAGAAATCATGCTGCTTGCTTAGCAGCTTATTATGGTAAGGACCTGTAAATGAAACATATTTTCATTCATCAATTGTTAGTAAGCCTCCAGATATAAATGATAATAAAGAGACAAAAACAATTTTAAATTACCAAGGCATGCTTGATTATCCCCAACAAAATATATGAGATATGGTTACCATTGAGTGGAAGCAAACAAAATGGAGCATGGACTAATCTTAGAGACTATGTATTTAAGATTAAAATTCATTGACCTTAAATTAGAAGAGATCTAGTTGAAAGAAAATTTACTTGATTTAACATTCATCTTAGAGAACCGTGCTTAACCAACAAACAGTATCAGAACATGCAGATCAAATTTCACCATGAACAATGAAAAAAAAATTCTTTCTTGCTTCTTTAGAAAATGTGTATGTAGGACTGCCTGTCTGTTTGTTTAGTTTTTAAATGGATAATAACTTAAACTTACTTTGCCATTAAATCAGTGTTGCCAGATTGGTACAAGGGAGAGGGTCAACAAGTAGAATTTTAGTACAGGTGGGAACTTGAACTCATGCTAACATAGAGTGGGAAGTGTTGTGTGTATTGCAGGAAGGTAAGTTCCAAGGGTAAGACCATTAAATTGGAGATATTAAATAACAAAGACAGTGAGGGTTTGGGCAGCAGACTGTTATCTTCTTACAAACTTCAGGTAAGCTTTTCCTTTCCAAATCTATTTAAATACTATTTGATGAACAGACCAGACACCAAATTTACTGCTTGTCTAAGGTCTGAAAGGTCAGGCTCCAGATTTGCTTACTGGAAACCTATGACTTGATTTTCAGAAATCATATTTTTCTGATTCTTTAAATAAAACTCATTTTGGCCAAATCCTGAAAACATGTACCCTCAATGACACGGATTTGAAAGGAAGACCAGGGTGCAGAGTAACTCTCAGGTGGGCGAGGGTTTAAAACTGAGCCAGTGCAAACGGAAGTCATCGGACTAGATTAGAAGTGGTGATTGTGCTGGGGTTCTACAAAGACTTGGGTTCAGGGTCAGTAAGGCAGTAGGCATTTTGGGAGGAAATAACAATTCTCAGGGAAAATGTAGGAAGGATGCAAACTTATAAATAGCCATGTGATGTGGGAGCAAACTGCTGAGAGTTAGGTCTGAGGCATCAGGAGGATAGTGTGCTCTTTCTTTATGGTTACGATCACCAAAGCAGCTGATTTATTCATGCACATGCATGTGTTATGTGAGTAATGTAAAGTCAGCTCAGAAATACATTACTTTACATTGAGAACGGCTGACTACAAACAAAGGAACTGCATGCAGGGTTGGTAGGAAAGAGAAATACTGTACCAATTGGCAAGGGGCATCCAGCCCATCCAGGCCAGGCTGGCCTGGCTCCCCTTTTTCCCCCTTAATTCCACGGAATCCCTGTTTGTAAAGATTAACTTGCAACGTTACTGTCAAGGAAATGCCTTCGGTATTGACTTAGCTGGAGCAAACAAATAACAACAAAGAGGCAAGAGGAGCAAGCTCAAAGCAGTGGTATAGTTTCAACGTATGGGGTCAGGGACTCTGACCCACACTGAATTTGGTTCTTTTTCAACATTCAGCAGAAAACAGTGAAAAAAGCAACAACTATGTCCTGCTTGAAGGCCTTAAATCCATTGCTTTAAAGCAAATTAGGAGGTTGAAAAACCAACTCTGTTCCCCAATTTGTGAATCTTGAGATAATGCTGCATTAACAAGTGCAACTGGTGACACACTAGGTGGTGCTTGTTCCTCTCCCCTCATTTCTTATTCCATCAATCTATAGCAGGATGATCAGTTGTCCAATACACAAGCGAGACGTACCAATGGGCAAGGTGCATCTAATCCAGGAGCACCCTGTTCTCCTTTCTCCCCTTTAGGCCCCTTTTTGCCTTTCTTTCCCTTTTCCCCCTGTGGATACAATGGTTTGGACAAAACATGTTTCATTCTTTTGGGAAAAAAAATAAGAAAGATTGGTTGAAAAGTTCGAGTTTTTCTTTTTAAGCCAATGGAGAGCTGAAAGGACACTTACCACTGTGTTCTGTTTTGGTTGGTGCATTATGTGGAAAAATAAATTATATGATCACAAGCAAGAACTGCAATCAGTTGGTATTAGTTTGTGTTGTTGACATTTCCTTTCAGTATCATGGATGTTTTGAATCCTAGAACAGGGCTTGAAATCTCTGATCTTTTCAGAAAGGGGCAAATCTGCAAATTCCCCCACTCCATAGTCCAAAATGAGAGGTTTCCTATTTGCTCTAAATGACAGTTCTGAAGTGCACATAAATTTGTTAGCTTCTTCAGAAGATTTGTCATGGGTCAAAAGTAGCTTGGCAAGAGTGGAGGACATTGGCATCGTTTCTCTGAAACTTCAGAAGGGACGGTACAGTCAGTCTGTGGCAGAATTCTGTCAAGGGCTATGATGTCACATCAAGGGTAAACTTGGCCTGGTGCGTCCTTTGCTGAATTGACCTCCTGCACTCTGGTAAGAGTCTGGGACAAATCCTATTCTTGGTTATGTCCATGGAAACCTGCTGCCATCACCAAGGGTGCGCTCCTGTCACTCTAAATACAATGGGATCCTTTATTTCAAACCCTGTTAGAGGAATCAAAGCACCCAAACTGCTTGATGGAGAAGTTCGGTGGCTCTTTCAAAGACTTCATGATGACTTGAGACCATAAACTAGTTAAAAGGGATCATTAGAGTTCCTTTAATTAAATAGCCTAATATTTGAATAATCTTTATTTAATGTCTATTTAAATGTTCTTTCAACAGCAGAGAGCATTTCATCTACTCATTTTACTGCATAAATCCTTTGATTTTGAACTGAATTTTCTTTTTAAATGTGAAACTTCCAGCACTTTAGTTACTCATGGAATAAGTTGATCCCTTCAATAAAGCTATCTGCAAAAATGACCTCACCTTCAAGCAGTATAAGATGTTTGGAGAGTTCATTTTCTAATTGATTTCACACCAGTTGATCACAATGGTAAATGAGTTTCAGGCTTGCTCTCAAATTCACAAAAATCAAAAAAGGTTCCATTAAAAAAAAAAAAGAAAGAAACAAACTGGGCTATGGTTGTAAAAAATGGGATAGGAAGGATGAGTGAATCAGGAATATCACAAAGAAACGGGAAAAATAGTCATAGGAAAATTAGTATGACACTGGAGAACCAGCAAGCAAGGTTGTGGCTATTGGGAGGATTTAATTTGTGAGGAAAAGGGTAAAAAAGACAGGGGAATTATGGGGGGTGAAGGTAGAAGGAGAAGGAAGGAATGCCCCTTTGGAAAGACAGGTGGGTTTTGGTGAAGCATAGTAAACAGATATCTAACTATACCACACCAGCATGAAAAGTCTTAATTCATTCACATACAGGCATACAGAAAAAGCTCTTTTTTTTTTTTTTTTTTTTTTTTTTTACACAAATAAAAAACAATTAGCTGTAACATGTTTAAACAAAGAGGAATGCACATTATTAATTCAGCATCGTAGCATACTTGACACATTCGAATGAAAAAATATCTTTTCCATGAACAAAACATACTGTGCTTGCGACATGATAGGCAAAGTTCCTTGTTCATCTTTCCTGTGTGCCAAAAAGTTTCAGGATGATACTTAGAAAAAAGCAACCCAAACATTACCCTTATGTACCAAATTGTAAGGCTGTGATATATAAAAACCACAAGTTGGCTGGGTTTTCATGTTAAACCTAGAAGCGTAGCTTTATAGCACAGAATCTTAACAGCTTTAGGGTCAAATCTCACTTTGTGCTCATTGCAACACAGATATGTTTACTGTGAGTAGATGTAAGCACAGAGTGTGGACATACTTAAAGAATTATTATAACAACAGATAGTACAGTTTGATTTCTGACTCCTTCATGTCTTTAGGACCTCTATTTCATTAACTTGCTATGTTTTAAGTCAGCAGGTGACTAGTTATACTTCAAACTTTGCAGGGCAAACCTGTGATCCTATCTGAACCAACACAACGCTCATACGTGGAGAGAGTAGTCTGAGTTCCTGAAGGCTTGACCAGTTTTCCCATGGACTGAGCTCACCTCAAGTAGTTAATGTCCTTACCAAGTCCTATAGAGCTTCATCAGAAATACAGAGTGTGAAAAGACATGGAGATGAATAAGAAAAAAAAAAAAGGTCTCTTTCCTGTCCTTCCTCATCACCTATAGAAACACCAGTTTGTGGCACTTCTGTAAAAGATCAGGCAGTCAGGTTGGCACAGTCTCCAGTCACAGAATTGTTGGGGTTGTAAGAGACCTCACAGAGTCCAACCCCCTGTTAAAGCAGGTTTCCTACAGCAGGTCACAGAGGAAAGTGTCTAGATGGGTCCTGAATATCTCCAGAAAAGGAGTCTCCAGAACATGTCTGGGCAGCCTGGTCCTGCGCTCTGTTAGTCTCACCATAACTAAGTTCTTCCTTGTGTTCATACGGAACCTCTTATGTTCCAGTTCCCATTGCCTCTTATCCTGTTGCCGGGCACAACTGAAAAGAGCCCTGCCCCACTTGACTCCTTCAGATATTAATGAGCATTGATAAGATCCCCTTTCAGTCTTCTCTAGGCTGAACAGTCCCAGGCCTCAGCCTGTTCTCATATGGGAGATGCTCCAGGCCCCTCATCATGTGGGGCTCATCTTTGTGGCCCCACATGCACAGCTGTGGCAGCACAGGGGATACAGGGAATGTGATGATGCCTTCCCAGCCATCCTGGTGATACCTCAGTACTCTTCTGACAACCCTTATATCAAGAGACAACTGCACTTCTGGGATAAGGGCTCCCTTCCTGCCCTATACACATAATATCTTTTCTTAAAGCTTTTCCTTTCTGGCAGTAGGAATGTTGAATGTGGAACTGAATCACCATTCTCTTTTTAGTAGTCTTCTAAAACCTCTTTACTGAGGCAGAATGTGGTACATATGAAATGATTTTTAATAAATAATAGACTTCTACTCATAAAAGTTGAAAATATAAAATCAATTGTACAAATGTTTCTGTGCTGAGTGCTCCTGGACTGTAATTTTGTAGAAGTAATGGGAGCTATATTTTTTTCTTTTTTTTTTTTTACAGCCAAGTTAAGCAGACATTATAACGCAAACACTGACATAGTTCTACTGTTGAGCTGTCAACAGGCTAAAACAAAAACCATTGGTCTAGGATTTATTCTCAAAACTGATGTAATGAGCTACTCGCCTATCAAGACGTATCCATGAAAAACTAGCATCGTTCTTAACAGTGTTTTAGTCATGATATTAATTTTACATTTCAATCTAAAGTAAGTTGCCTAACTAGAAATTAGTTAGTCTCAACTTATTTGAAGAGAATATTTCTGTACATCATTTGGTTCTAAATTGCATCTTCCAAATTTCCATGCCACCATGTCTGGACAGTGAAAATGACGTCAGGCCTCCTCTATTACCCACATGGTTGGTTGGGTTGGGTTGGTTTACCAGAAATGTAGTATAAGATTGAATTTCAGCCCACAACCATCACAGAGTACTTCTCTTAATTGTAAATAAGCCACTGTCAATAGTAAAGATTAGCACAGTTCCTGTCCTTTGCCACTCAGTATGGGACAGGCAGTGTGTGCAGGCACAGTACACTGGGGTCAGCAGTTACACTGAAATGCTGCTGAGGCTCTGAGTCTCCTGTATGACATTACTACCAAAATTACTAATTTCGGTGAAGTCTGCATTAAAAGTTTCAGGCTGACAAGGACTTTCAACAAGTGAAAGATGGACGGAGAAAGCAAGTCTAAAAACAAGCTGTGCTTTGGCACGCATTGGTAGCACTCATTCTGTGCATAAATTTTCATCTTTCTAACACGGGATTTTGTTTAGTCCGCATCTGTGAGCTGCCTTTTGGCACACAGGGAGAACAAAGATCAGGTTTAATGGGATGAATTATGGAATAAAGACAGCAGAGCTGACTGGGCCAAGGAACAAAGCAACAGTTAATAACACCGCGGTCACCTTTTCTCCCTTTTCTCCTATTTCACCCTTTTCTCCTCGAGGACCAGGGAAACCCTATAAAAAGAAGGGACAAAGGTAGGTCGACTTCTATTCACATGCAAGTTAAGATTTTAAATACCTGGAAAATGTGCAAAAAAAGTGACCTTGCAACAAGCTTTGTATGTACATGTGCTTTGTGCACAGACATGCATGCACACGAGAGCATGTGAAACAAGTCCATGGTGTCTGGCACATCATTTTGCCAGTAAGGGAAAGGAATCAGATCACTCAAAACGGTTCATGCTTTGTCACCTACTTGTGGGTTTATGGAGAATACTCCTCCAAGTTAGGGATTTCCATGGACGAGAGGCAAAAGCTTTTAGCAAGCCTTATTTAGCGTGCCAGAAAAAGGGTCTAAAATTTTAAATGCATCACTTGGAAGTTGTGGAATAATTGCCTCTATTTAGTGATAAATTTACTTGATCAAATGTTAGCAACGCCTTGCTCTGCTCCAAGTGAGCCAAGTGAGGTTTGACTGTGGAAGTATTTTGACTTCCAAAGGAGCAACTACTCTTATTCCTAAGCATTACTTCTGGCGAGGTCTGCAGGCAAGGGCTATACATTGCATAGCCTTGGTTTTCTTTATCATAGGAAAACAGCAAATGCAGCATTTAGTGCACTCTTTGTAGGTACTGCATGCACACTAAATGGAAACAAACGTGTTTATCAGGAAGCTGTTTCTTGCAAGACGCTTACCTACCATTGTGAGGCATTGTTCATTCATATTACTTACATCAAGGCCAGGCTCGCCATCCTTGCCCTGCCAAAGAACCACATAAGCTCTGTTAGTGTCCCTAAGCTTGGCTACCCAAGGCCAACTCCATGCCCAGCACTGTACTTGCTCCTGCAGCCGCGGCAGCGCAGCTCAGAGCGCACACACAGCACTGCCATTAGGGAAGGATGTGGCAGTCAGTGTTTAACATTTCCAGAAACTGATAACTTGACTGTAAAATGGTGCTGTGGGTTGTAGGCAGGTTCCAGAAGCGGGCTAAAAATAGATCACAAGGGGAAACTGAAAATGCCTTCTTTTTTTTAATTAATTCACAAAAAATGATCCTCCAGTAAGCGTGTGCTGCAAGCTAATCCAGCGTTCCACAGAGCCTGAAACTGTCTGTTCTCGTTGACTGCTGATCCAATTAAATGCATCCAATTAAACCCCAAGCCTGTATTCCACCTAAATTAATTTTGGCCCAAATAGATTGGGCTGAAGAGGATATGGAGGTGCTGCAAGCTCTCAGAGAGGCTGCTTCTGCTTGGAAGCAGCACAGTGGCACAGCTTTCCTTGTGTCAGTGTACTAGTTAGACAAACACATGTGCACACCTGACCATCAGCAAACTAAGTGATTCCTTTCAGTAGGGTTACAGTCATCCAGGCAAAGGAAGTTCTCACTCATATTTTAGGACTGGCCAATATCTTTTACATGTTGGGTTTAACACATACCATCTCCACCCAGGAACGATCAACAACAAACTTCTTCCTCAAAGTACTTCTGAGCACAATGCACAGCATTAAAACTGATGTCTCTGTAGCGTCAAACAAAATAATATAGCAAAGTAGCCTCGCAGCAAGGAAATACGAACACTTTATTGACTCTGATTCCAGAAATCAGAGCTTTCATCCTGAAGTCCTGCTGTTTCATCCTCTGGCAGCCCAGATTGCAAGCTGCAAAAACAGGATCACCTGAATTCTCGATTTCCTCTCACTTGCTGCTTAATGGTGGGTCTTGTTTCTTTACTTTTACATAATCACAGACATGAGCAGGAACCTACCTCTGCGGCACCAGTCAGTGACCTTGCATTGTCAGGGATTATTATCTAGTTTTTCCTTTTCCAACCAGTTGTATCGCTAGGTCAAAAGCGGTCACAGAGCACACAGGTTAATCAAGGAGTGCTGAAAAGCACAACAGGTACAAACTACTTGCAACTTACAGGCAAGCCATAGGGTCCTCTGGGTCCAGGGTCACCTACAGTTCCCTTTTCACCCTAAGAACAGAATACAGAACAAACAAAAACATTGTCTGGCTTGAACAATGTCTATGAAGTGCTTTCTTTACCTTAAAACTTACAAGCTCCTAAATCTTCAGAGCAAAAAAAATCCAAGCTCTGTTATCTTTGTTAAATGATCCAGGGGTGGGGAGGAAACATGTATTACATTCCAGGCAAAGTGACTTTCTGTGCATAGGATACTTATTTTCAAACAACGTAGTGACTGAAAATACTTTTCAAACTGAATTTGCACTGATTTCAATATCAAGCCTGTAAGAGCTGCAACACTGCACTCAGCAAAAGCTCCAGCACAGCAGCTGAGATGTGGCAAGTTGGCAGGCAAAAATAATATGTGAATCAAAAGTTGCATTTAAGCGGGCAATGCTATTCCTAGTGACACTGCTGGGATTATCCTATGTACTGTACCATGTTGTTAGCTGCTCTACTGGACTCTATGATGCGTATACTCTGCTTTATTATATTGAGTCCACTGCTGTGCAGCAAAAAAAAATAAAGGAACTCCTCCAGAACCCTGATCTAATTCCACACTAAAATCCATAGAAGAAGCATCTAGAGGGATGCTATGAAACTCATTTTGTAGTACAATACAGAGCAAATTTTTCCAAATGAAATGAAATTTCCAGATGACCGATTTCAGAATGCCAGTACCATCATCTGTGCTCTCCAGCAGATCATCAAGACTGACGATGGAGCAAAACTTGTTGAGCTGGTAAGCATTAACCTGTGCACCCTTGGTTCTAATTCATTATTTAGTATTAATACATCATTCTTCGTTACTAAAAGCACAGGGCAATTATGTATACATATGCCTAATTAACAGTGTAGTGCACCTGCACAACCAAGTCCCTTAGCCCAGCTCTAAAAGAGCATGGCTAAGTCTAGATTGCCTTGACAGGATAATACAAAACAGTAGGCACAAGGATAAACTAAGAGTCTGAGCCTGCTGCTGAATAATCACAGCAACAAGGAGTTTGTCAGAGAAACTGACATTTGATTGTTTTAGATACTTCACATTTTTATGGTGACTGATGCTGTCTGTCTGCATCGCAGTATAGAGAAGTTCAAATGTGTAATGCCCAATCTTTCTTTGTTCTGTAAATCTTCAGCCCATTCTGTGCACTGCTGAGGCTGGATACCGTGGCAGAGCAATAGGAGTCACTGGGAAGCAACAGCTCATTTACAAAGCAGTAAATCCCCTGCAGCTTTAAAACTTTTTGCTGAGAAGAAACTAATGTGCTGACCTATGTATATAGCAGCTACAAAATTGTTCGATAGATACTTAAAGCACGTCAAGACTAGTTAAGTATCTTTCTTTTTTCCAATCTCAAACAGCAAAGATGACTGTACAAAGCCCCACAAGACAGCCTAAACATATGGTAGACATAAAAATACTGAACACTTAGCATATCAGTCTAGGGAAATAGTCGCATCTGTTATGTAAGAATATATTCAGAGAACTGTATCTCACAACTTTTGCCTCCAATCCAAAGCACATGCTGAGATGTGTTTGGAATATCAGATGAGGTCCTGAACGCTTATGGATTATATAAGATTGATGAATTGTCACAGGCATGCTGCCCTGAGCAATCATGAGAAAGTTTTCCCTTTGGGGAAACAGATATTTGCCAGGTTCAGAAATGGTTTTAAGATTGCTTCTTGAAAGAGAATTCATAGCATGGCCTGGGTTGAAAAGGACCACAATGATCATCTAGTTTCAACCCCCTGCTATGTGCAGGGCTGCCAACCACCAGACCAGGCTGCCCAGAGCCACATCCAGCCTGGCCTTTAATGCCTCCAGGGATGGGGCATCCACAACCTCCTTGGGCAACCTGTTCCAGTGCCTCACCACTCTCTGGGTGAAAAACTTCCTCCTCATACCTAACTTAACCCCCCCCCCCCCCTCGTTTAAAACCATTCCCCCTTGTCCTATTACTATCCATCCTCATAAACAGCTGTTCCCCCTCCTGTTTATATGCTCCCTTCAAGTACTGGAAGGTCACAGTGAGGTCTTCCCAGAGCCTTCTCTTCTGCAAGCTAAACAAGCCCAGTTCCCCCAGCCTTTCTTCATAGGAGAGGTGTTCCAGCCCTCTGATCATCTCAGCAGTCCTCCTCTGGACTCATCAGCACCCAGAGAACAAAACCTGCTGACTTGCTTTTTTACCTCCTATTTCAGTTTAGTCACCTGAATCACAGGTGAATATGAGCTATGGATTACATAAGACTGCGTAATTGGTTTCTCATTCTATTAATTGCCGTTTTTCCTTCTACCAAGAGAAATACACAAACTCAGCACTGCAACATTCACCAGTATCATCCCTGAGTGACGCACTGGAGCAGGCTGCCCAAGGAGGTGTGGATGCCCCATCCCTGCAGGCATTTAAGGCCAGGCTGGATGTGGCTCTAGGCAGCCTGGTCTGGTGGCTGGTGACGCTGCACACAGCAGGGGGACTGAAACTAGATGATCTTTGTGGTTCTTTTCAACCCAGGCCATTCTATGGTTCTAAGATGATATGATTCTATGTTCACTTTCTGTAACAGCTTCAAGCGAAGAGAAAAAATTACATGGCTAAGCAGTGAGTTAACAGCACAATTATTCTAATATTTATTTTCCTTTTTTCTAGTGACTTGCAGTGTATCCCTATTCTACTTTTACATCATCTAAATAAGTTTTTTATAAAGGACTGTCTGACATTTTCTATTTCAATTAAATAGTTAAGTTTGAAACTAGCCAAGTACAAGTCTGTTCTACCTAAGAAGAGCAATTCATCATTGCCTCAAATGTTGCCTATGTAACAATGAAGCCGTGCTTTCTACATACGACACCATAAGGCTTTTGTTTGATTGTCCTTCATTTCCTTAATTTTTAAGTAGTCATAAATGAATAGCAACCAGCATTTTGCAAGTAGACTCTTAAAGTGAGATTACCTTTCCAAACTTAAAATAATGTAGCTGTTTCACATTAGTGTTCCTTAGTGCCCTTCTAGGCTAAAATTATCCCAAGGTTTTTCTTATCATCAGGGAAACAGGTGATCCTGTCCAGTGGCAGAGTGGGGGCTTTGTGCACTATTATTAATTAAAAGGTGCAATCTGAAATCTGCAGTCAAAACATGTTTTCATCCTGCTTTCACATAAACAGGTTCAACAGCTGCAAGTGCAGGTTATGAGACTGTGTTAAAAATACATCATTTGTTATTTAGATAACAAGACATTTATCAAGCTCAGGCACCTATCAGATGACCATTATATACACACATCCTCTTTCCAACCAACATTAAATTATTAAATAACAGATTACAAGCAATAATCAGACTAGATGTCTGCTTGGAAAAATAAATCCATCTTTCTGATGAATTCCATTCATTTTGGCTACATAGAGAATAGTGGGTATGCCAATCTTAGTTACAGTATTTTTTGTAAATCAGTCTCTGCATGCAAATGGAATTATTGAACTGATCTACATCTCAGCAGCTCCCACCTCCTTTGTAACTACTTCTTGTCAACAGCCATGAAAGGGCTAATTCTAGATCCAGCTGTATGATTTATTATGACCTTGGAGAATTGCATAAGGAAGAACAATTGTAGTCATTTTCCATACATTAGAAGAATAGTTGATATCATAGCACTTTGTTTTTAATGGAAATTTCAGGTGTTGGAACAACCTTCACAACTGAAGTTCATAATCTGTGAATATGGTATCTCTATTTATTTCTAAATGTATCTCTCATCTAAATTATTTTTGGAAATGCAGAATATGACATTTCACCATCTTTCCACAGAGTTGATAGGAAAAAAAGTTGTTTTAGTTGCAAAAAGACTTGAATCTGTAATCCCCAAAGAAAAAAAAGGGAAAAGAATCACGCTCTAAGACTAACCATTGATGAGCCTGCTACAAGACACTGTTCCTATTTTGGAACCATGCTTCACGTCCTGTATTTATTCCCCAACAAACAGCTCTGTAGAAATGAATGCTCGAGTCATGCATACCTTTGATGTACTGCTGTTTGAGCTAACTGGACCTAAGCCATATGGCCATGTCCCTAATGCAGCAAGTCTGAAGTCGTTACAACACAGCTGTTTTGTTAAACTGAGAAATTCAAAGAGACATAATTCTGGGCTAGCATCTCTGTGGAGGTTTTAGTGTAATGTATCACTTATGCTTTGTTGTTGTACAAGTTCACAGTAGGATTGTTAAAGATGACAGACTCATCGTTAAAGATTAAGAGCCCTACCCTCTTCTCATTGGAGAAAATTCACTGTGAATATTTCAAATTAAATAGAAGGGTTCCTATTTTCTATGCTTAAGAAAAAGAAGAAAGTTTTAGATTTATAGAAGTTAGTGTTTTTCAAGATAAAAAATGTAATGCAAGTAACTGCATGATATGCTTTTTTTTTTTTTGCTTTTGCATATTTGTATGCCCAGATCACTCTTATCATCTGATTTATTCTCTCAAACTATTTACACTAATCAGTGAAATTAAGCAAAATTATGTCCCATGTAACACTGTAAATATGACACTCCTATAAGGTCTTCACTGATTAGTAATTACAAAATACCAGTTCTAAAGTTAATGACTTACAAAATCAAACATAAACGTGCACGTAACTTGAATGCAGTTCTGGGTTGATCCTTACACAGATGAGATATTGTTTGGCTTAGTAACATCTAGGCATGCTGCAGCAGCCACGCGACAGTGCAATTGTGGCACGGTCTTCATAAAGAAAAGCACACAGAATGTATACTTACTCTGTCTCCTTTAGGGCCTGCAGGGCCATGGGGACCAACTGGGCCATCTATACCCTGCGAAGAGAAACCAAGAGGGTAAGAGGGAGGTCCAGTTCCTTCAAGTCTTTAGCTTTAGTAGCTGTCTTCTAGCCAAAAACTAATATGGAATCAGCCATCACCAGATGAAAATGCAGATTTAATTGTGCTGGGACCTGGGCAAGCAAATCTGGCTTTCAAAACTCAACCTATAAGCTCTCATGTTACAAAGTAGCTCATCTTTTTTCTAGTTGGATTAGAATTTCTTTATGGAAGTTGTACAAAGATTTTTAAAAGCTATTGAAAGTTATTGTGGCTAGTAGCAGCTGAAGGTTCAAATAATGCTTGCTTTTAAACATTGTTGGGGTTTTTTTTTGTTTGTTTTTATTAAATCTGAAATGTCCACTTTATGGGTGGACACACCCCGTCATGATGATCCATACTTCATTAACTAACTAAGAAATAAGGAATCTAGAACGTATTTTAAATATAACAATGCTTCCAGTAGAAGCCCAGCACACCTGATTCCATTTCAATGTTTCCATTTTAGCACAAAACAAGTATGCTTTCCTACGAAAAGCAAATCCCTAACCTTGCTCAGGTAAGCAAAACCCCAACCAGTGCAGGCTGTGCAGCAGTTATCTAACCGAATATCAACTTTTCTAAGGCTCGGAGCTTCTTGTTGCTATAAATCTTGTTCTCTTTCCCCAACACATTGCCCTAGGAGGCTGCTTGAAGCCTGTGACAAAGCATGGAAGATGCCACGATGCCTGGCCTTCATTCCTCCAGGCCGTGCACAGCCTGGGTAACACAGTGACATGGAAAGACAAGGGACTCACCCGGGGTCCTGGCTTTCCGTCTAAGCCAGATGCTCCCTGTGTGGTTAGGTGGAAGCATGGATGATGGGTACGACACGGGTGACAAGAATGTGAGATTAGTAAGTGGTGCTGATGAAGAAACATAATTCAAATGTACAATACGAATTGTGACAGGGTTCTGGGACGGGTATCACATTACTACAGCATGTTAGTTAAAAATTCACAGGAAACATCAAGAGCCCGCATCGGTTCTGACATTAGCACTGGACCACTGACCCACCCCTGCCTTCCCACCGCAGCACATTTGCCCAGAAAAAAAACGAAGCTACACAGTTACTCCAAACGCCAGAAGTTGGGGTGTTTTTAGCCTTAGCAAGCAAATATTTAATTTGTCATTTACTTGCTTGCTTTCTAACTTGTAAATAAGGACAATACTGAATACCCTACTACACAAAGCAAAACACAACAGCGTATGCTAAGAGAGATAAGAAGTATTTAAGCGCATTATGCAGCTAACAAAGCCTGGACCCTACAATGGCCTCATTCATTCCCAGGACGCGCGGCCCGGGGAACAAACACGATTCCTGTTTTCCCACTCCGCTCCCCGCTCCGCCCGGGGCTGCGGCACCGCCGGGTCGGCATCCTTGGGGACGGGAGGACCTCTGCTGGGTCACCTGCGAATAGCAGGAGAATGGGCCGCTAGGCTGGGATTAGCGGAGCGTGCATGTCTACCTGGGGCACCGGGAATAACATGGGCCAATTAAAAAAAAAAAAAAAAAAAAAAAAATCATAATAAAAAGGGAGGGAAAAAAAGTAATATAGTAGTGTTGAAGAGCCATCTTCTAGAAAAATAATTAGGAAATTCTAACCCCTAAGCCAATTTTTTAACTTTGCTCAGTTAGACCTCTCCGTTTCACAGAGGAAGAATAAATGAAGGTGTGGGGAAGAAGGAGATGCCCTTTTTAACACAAACACCATACAACACTGAAATAACAAAATGATGAATGTAATGGGGTTGATGGCATCCTCACAACACTGAATGCTTTCAACTGACACGTAACAAAAAACCTGACAGCACTGGGTGTTACAGAGCATGACTTAGACAAACAAAAACAGGCTGATGCTTGGCTCTACCATGGCTTATTCTATATATGCTGTTGAGCAAACCAGTGTTGTTCATTGTGAGCAGAAAGAGAAGTTTGCAATTTGCACTGAAATTGAATAGATTTGGGATTTTTTACTTACTGGAAGACCAAGGGGCCCTCTGTCACCCTTTTGACCTTGTTCACCCTTCAATCCTTTAAGACCATTTAACCCTGGTTCACCCTAAATGTAAAAGTATAAATGCCAAATTTTTGGTGCTATAATGGGTGCTTAAGCTGGGATAGAAAAAGCCAGCCACAGAAATGGCTGCAAATTCCAGTTTAAAGCAGGGACTCACATTCAGCCTTCTCAGCCTATAGATACAGACCTGAGAAAAAGTATTTGGGAGATAGCTGATGCAGACTGATGTCTGTGTGAAAATACTGGAAACTTCTGAGCAACAGATTCTCAATAATTATCACCTTATTTAAGTAGTTGGAATTAATCACACAATTCAGGGCTTTTGAGGATTTCCTCAAATCCCATAGCCTACTCTCTACAGATGATTCAAATAGAAAGAAAACTTCCTGAAAATCAAGCCTCAAATCAAAAGTCTCCTACAGTCGGATCTCCTGTTTTGGAAGGAATCAATATTTTTCCCTATGGCAAACTGGAATTTGCACCAAAATCTCATTTAAAGATATTTTAAACCTTTAAGCATATATAATTAAGCTCAAGCAAATTGAAAGCAGCAGTATACATTATACAGCGTCAAGCTGTTCTGGAGGTCCATAGTTTCTGTGTTCATACAGAGAGGCTTAAACAACATAAGAAATGGCACCAGTCTTGTTGTGAATGTTAAATTATGCATAGGTTATTACATTAAACGCTACTAAGAGGGTAACGGTGGACTTGCAATTTCCTATAAATCATTCTCACATCACAAAAATCTGCCCCAGCACGAGGGCTACCCAGTCAAAAAAGGTAATGACTGTGCCTGCCTCTTCTGGGAAACCGAAACGTGTGTGTTTTTCATCCAGGCTGTTCCCCATGGCCTTGTTCCTAGGCCAGCCTTTGATGTATTATGCTACTTTATACCATATACATTTAAAATAAAATTCAGAATGAGATCTAGTCTGCTACCTTAAGTAACACCAGACAGCTGTGCCCCCTTGGCACCCATTTCTTCATTTTTCTTCCATTTGACTCAGTGTGACTTTCAGAGCAGTAGCACTGAAAATGCTGAAGTTTTGGAAACAGACCTGAGAAGTTTCACAAAAGCCCGGGTGTTAGGCCAAAAGCCTGAAGTAAGACAGGTTTGGTATGTAAATGGAACAGACCTGACTTCAAAAAATGATCAATGACTCCAGATTCTTCTGCCAAGGTGACACAAATAGTCTTATAATATGTCAAACCTGTGAAGATTTTCTCGCAACTTAAAATAAGCCACACCAAAGGCTAAATGAAAGAACTCCTCATCTCGTATTTCTTTTAGAAAGGTGCATGCGACTGGGGAGCTGTGACGATTAAAAGACTCATTCCTGATAGCAGCACCAGCGCCATTAATGTTGATAGAGTCCCTGCTGTGCATCTTCACGTACCGCACTGCAGAAGACGCTCAGAAGATCTGCCTCATCAAGGAATGGGATTGAAAAACATGAAAATACACAAACAGGCTTGTGGCAGGGAACTTGCCCAGTGCATGACGGAACTGGTCAGCAGAGGATATGGCGCCAAAGAAAGTGAGAGGCCACTCATACTGGAAGAAGTAGGAGAGGCAAGAGAGCATAAAGGAAGAGGGGTTTCTCTGACTTCATCTCCTGAGTATATGCCACTTGTATGTTCAGAATTGCAACAGAAGTGGTAACTTGCCCAACACCAGGAAACAGAATAATTTAGTGCCATAGCACATTATCTCAATACAAAAAATGGATTCAGCCAATGCTCAGGAGAAATACTAACCAGATGCAATCACAGAAAATTTAAGATCTTTTAAGCTATCTATCAGTATTAAGATTTGCTTTAAGGTTTAAGAATATCAGAAACACTTATTGAACGAGACATCAAACAAAACATAGCTGCATGCATTAAAGAACAAAGAATGACACTTCACAGACATCAAGAACATGACTATTTGAGACAGCCATTAATTTACCTTTGGGCCAGGCAAGCCATGAGGTCCCTGAAAATAAAGATACCATGCTCAATTACAAAAATATGCTATGAGTTTTTAAAAGAGCTTGGTGCTCTATATGGGTGAAAGTTACATCTGTTCTTTTATTCTTGCAAATGAAATGCAGCTGCCAATAAAGCAACTGATTTAGAGAATAAACACCTGATTTAGAGAATAAACCAGACCAGTAACATGTTTACACCAGCATAGGCAGGTGCAATTTTTTTCTCACTTCCAACGTACTTAAAGGTCCTAAATTAGGCCCCCCTCTAATTGTCATATGCTCTCACAGAATTCTATTAATCAGGTATTAAAATAAGTGGGTTCAAGCACTTCCCAGTCTGTTCTCTTCATCTGAAGCTTACCATAGGGCCCGGAGGACCATGTGGCCCTGGAGGTCCAGGAGGTCCTATGATCTATGGATAAAAAAAAAAAAAAAAACGAGATTAAATCATACGCAGTGAAGAAATTCCCCACAAATACCAAAACTCAGATTGATCCTTCTTCTGCTGGCAAGCAAGCACTTATAAACGTAGCATTGCAATGGTACACCATGACAGCATATCTAGAAAACGGTTTTAGAAATGGGAATTACTGTAAGTTGGAAGACGGGGTGCCTGAAGTGTGCCTGAAGTGAATTGCTTGTGCCATATGGCAACATGCCCGTCTCCGATTCTTGCTCCTAGACTCATACACTTTAAAACAGCATGGAGAAAAAAAAAAAAAAAAAAAAAAAAAAAAATCTAAAATAAGCAGTACTGAAAAGATGCTCTCAAACTTTTATATATATGCTCCTTAGCTGTCTCTGTACTATGTAACCTACAAGAGCAGAAGATGCTGAAGATGCTGTGCAATTCCTTCCCAATAACGATGAATGGATAAAAGATAGTAAATAACTCATGCTTTTTCAAGACTACCCTTTTTCTCTCCTTTTATTCCGCTTAGCCCACTTGTTCCAAGAATTCCCTGAAGTCATTAACAGAGGTGATCAGGTTGCTCAGGCATGTAGCTCATGCTTATTTTGTGCTGTTTTTCTGTATTCTTAATGAATCCATAAAAGGGAATGTCATGATGATATTTACAATTCAGCGTCACCTCTTTCCCAGGGTTTAACCCCAAAGGGTCTCTACTGTAGCCTGCATGGTGGCAGTGAGGATGCTAATTCATGTCTTCAAACTGATACTCAGCCCCTCACCAACACAGACCGTTGGTGGTGACACTAGTGAGAACAAAACAAGCTTTCAGACATGGAGAGATCAATCCACCATCTGTGAAGTCTTCTGAAAATGGAAAGCGTTTTTTTAAGAGAAGTCAAGCAGAGCAAGGTGAATGAGTTAGCAAATCGATTTGTGAAAAATTAACAAACGCAACAAAACACTCATACACTGAAGAGACAGTGAGTGCCCAGTGCCCTGTGATGACAAACTTCTTTCATTTCTCAGAGCTTATGTACCAAATACCCAGTACATGTCACCATAAACAAGGCGGGTAGCTTAATGATAACATTAGTCATCCTTAAAAAAAGTTATTGCGGTTTTTTTTTTTTTGTTTGTTTGTTTGTTTGTTTTTTAATGATTTTACAATGCTTTGAAAGTCAGGAAGATGTCTGGCCCTGAAAAGCTTTCATATGTGGATAATATTATTTACAAGTGGACAGGTACAGAGCAACAATACATTTTCATTTGTGTATTAATTCCATCAAAATTATGCAGAAAATTATGCAGGGTTTATGTAGAAAATTAAGCACAAATATACACAAGACTGGAACTTTCTCCCCCAATTATTTTATATCAAGAAAGTCTTTATCTTGTGTCACAAAAGGGAATTGGGCAGAAACTGTATGATGGGAAGTTCCATACTAACAGAAGGAAGAACTTCTTTACTGTGAGATTGACAGAGCACTGGCACAGTTGCTCAGAGAGGTTATAGAGTCTCCTTCTCTGGAGATATTCAAGACCCATCTGGTTGCCTACCTGTGTGACCTATTGTAGCAACCTGCTTTAGCAGGGGTTTGCACTCAATGATCTATTGAGATCCCCTCCAATCCCTATGATTCTGTGATTCCTGACATCACTGAAGCCAGTCTAGTCTGCTTCTCACTGGACTTTCATAGATCACCACAATACAAGTGTTGAAATAAATCTGATTATGGTTGCTTTTGTTGATTTTATCTCTTACTGTTATTTTGCACAGCATTTATTTCTGATAGTTTAGAGATCCAGAACTCAGTAGGACTGTTACGACAAAGGAATAGAATCGAAAATAACTAAATCTGTAGCATTTCTTCAACAGCATTTAGCTGTTTAAGGTAAATATTTAAGTCCTTTAATTTTCAAAAGGCCATGGACTACAGCTAAATTATGAATCAAAATATTGTGAAAGTTCAAGCAGAGAAATCATCAAGAATGTCTGGAAAGACAAGCTGTGAATATGAACTGTTCCTCAGAACTAAAAGCTGAAACACTATTGCTGGACTACTACATCCACTGCAACAACACACTGAGACTTACCGAAGGGCCTTGGGCACCAGGCAAACCAGCATCTCCTTTTTCACCTTTCATGCCATTGGCTCCCTATAAAATCATTAAAAAGAAGCATTTATTAATAGTTTAGATCTCATTAGCAATCCATCTAGGAATGATAATGTGTTTATAATGTAATGTGTTTCCAGCACTGCTAGAAATTCCTGATAGAGGGAGAGATTAAAAATATACTTATTTAAGCCAAAATTAATTCATACTCACTGGCAATCCAGGTAGTCCAATTCCTCCCTTTTCTCCATGCATTCCAGGTTCACCCATATCTCCTTTTAGTCCTTTAGGACCCTAAAATATGTATTTATTTATTTAGCAAGTTGTCTGTAGGAACAGAATACTAGCTTTGATCCTAACAAGCAGAATAAGTCATGCTATGGATTGACCTTCATTATTAACATGTAGAATCACAGCCATTATGTGGCCACAGGAACACAATAATGATCATATGGGTAACAAATCTAAGCTGCAACTTGAGATCACAGAAATATCCTCTGGAATGATGCATGGTTGTTCATACAACCTGCACTAGGTGGTTTACCTGTTCCCCATCAACTCCAGGAATTCCTGGGGATCCTGGTTCACCCTGCAAAAGGTAAGATGGAATTGGATTATTATCTTCTAATTATTCAAGACATTCATGGAAAAAGCAGTACTAAATTTATTAAACTGGTCAGTAACGTTTGTAATTAATAATTAGCAACAAGAAGAGAACACTCTTGGTATACATTGTATATACATACAATACTTGTACACAATACTGAACAAACAGCTCCGCCAAAGAGCTGTTTCAAAATTCATAAACTTTGAGTTGCATAAAGATAAGCAAAAAGGTAAGAGAAAGAAAGAAAAGAAGAAGAAACCCCAAAAGGCTGGGGAAGAAAGTGGGAACTTTGTTCGTTACTGGAATAAATATGGAATCATGGCCCCTGATATATGTAGGGTTGACAGAGACCTCATGTTTTCTTTCCCAACAAACATAAATCACCAGGGAAGGAGTTCACATTCACTGCACTGCCCTACGCGCTGATCCCTGTATAGCATTCCCCAAGGGAGCAAGATGGGGATAGATTATGATATTGACAACAAACTTTTGTAAGGTTGAATTCTGCTTTATGTCATTAGTTTTGAACAGAAACGAACAACCAGATGACGGAAGACATCAACTCCTCTGTGTTTTACAACATACTCTTGGCTGCAGAAATCCTTGTGCTGAGTAGAACCTAATGTGGAAATTCTTGCATGCTTAACTGTGTGTTCCATTATCGGTTTTCATATAGAAGAAATTTGATAGTTTACAATTTCTCAAAACAATTAACATGTTAAATGGGATGAACTGCCACATGATATCACAGATGAAGCCTGAAATTCAAATGCTTAATACTGTTTTTGAAGAAACAATTATCTACTCTTGGAAGAGCTTAGTGACACTGGCGGAAGATATGATATGTTCAATATTTAAGAAGTAGGAGAATTATCTCAACTAATTTAAAACCAATATAAGTATTGCACTACATGCAACACTTTCTGTTTTCTTAAGAATAGGCAAATTTATTAAATTTTATGGAACAGAGCAGCATATGGTATTCATTGTCTCTGTGTGGGCTGCTCACTAATAGCTCTGGTACTGTGCACAACCCCAACAGGTGGGGTTAGCAGCTCTGGATTTGCAGCCAGGATGCTGCCCACATTGCACGTTATAATTTTTACAGAGATTAGAAAATACTGTGCTTCGTTGGGTGGGCACTACTGCAATACAGAAGCTGTGTTGACATGTACTTGCTCTGTGGCCAAACTCAGACTGCTTCCCATGCAGCCAGAAGCAATGCACAGAAACAACTGTCTGCTGGTGCAGCTACTGTGCAAACACACAGATCGCTCTCTGCAGCAGAAATCCTAGGGATCAGCCTCAGTGTAGATCCATGAGGAAGATGCTTCCATGCTGGTTTTGTACCAGTTAATTTTGCCAGCTCTCAACTGAGCACCATGCATGGCACAAAATCAAAGTACTATTTCTGGGAAGCTACATTTCAAATTGCCAGAGTGCAAAGTTGGAAGCATGCTGTACTCAATAGAATTTCAGGTAAATATACTGTATGGGAGAGCTCCAGATACAAAATGTGCAGTGAGAAAACTAGAAAATATCTCAACTCCTAAAACATAGTGGGCAAAATAAGGAAGATCACCTTTGGACCTTGCAGCCCTTGGGGTCCCGGTGGTCCTGGTGGTCCCTAAAAAGAAACACACACAAAGTTTTAAAAGAAATTCCTGCAGGACTTGCTGTGTAAACGCAGGTTGAATGTTAAGATAGGTACCTGAACAACATGAGTTAGATGGGTGGCACAAAGGCAACCAAGATCAGACATGAACAAGTTGTTTATCTATGACAACTCTCAGCAAACAGATGGGTACCAGTAAAAACAATGTTAAAACAGCAGTGCATTTCCTCTTCTATAAGAAAGTCCTGCTGCTCCCACTGATGAAATGGCAAAGTTCCTGTTAATGGCAGGGAGACACCAAAGTTCACCTCAGCCACATCCTAATCTAAAGCACTCCAAGGTGAGAAGAGTATTCTGCTGAAAGATGCTAAGTGTCTTTGGGGATGCTCAGTGCTTCAGGAAATTGTTAGGGAGCAAGTTGCAACTACTCCTTTTGCTTCTACCTAAGGATGCAGATACGATTTCAGGAACAAAATATTGAACTGGGTGTTGTACAGTAGGCTTGGGTTTGTTTTAGTAAATAAAAAGAAAAAAGAAATCCTCTCCATTAATGAGAGGATAATGAGTGACAGAAATCTACAGAGAATGACTCAAAACAAAGAGAAGAATAAAATAATTTGCTTATACCCAGCTTGTTGCTTTAAGAGAAGGCTGGTCCAGCAATATTATAAACATCTCCTAGCTGTCAATGTCAGAGATTGTGATAGTTCTGATGTTGTATCATGGGAATTGACTGGAGTACAGGGCATGGGAACTTACAATCCTCTGCACATGCTGGGGATAGGTGCTGAAAAATTGGTATTTTTTTCTGAGGTCTGATAAGGTAGGTCAAGGGAATTGTACTTGAGGCTCTGTACTTATCCTGACTTACAGTTCACTAAGATGGGCCTTTTCCAGAAAACTCTCACATGAGGTTTCTTTGCAAACCAATGTAAAAGAGCCATCCTTCTGCCCTGAAAATAAGGTGGATATCTGAAAATCATTTGGTACTAAAAACCCATCTTTCCTGTTTCTGGACTCCTGTGCAGACACATGCAGATGAGAATGTATGCTAAGAAGTCCGAAGCAGCTAATCTGCCTAAATATGTACCTACAGAAAAACTGTATTCTTTATTTTCCAGATCTCTTAAATTAATGGAAGTTTTGCCATTAATTCATCAGGAGCAGAACTGGCTCCACTATTACAGGACTTTTGACAACAAACTCTCTGGTAAGGGAGCAATGAGCAAGTAAGTACATAGGATGGTGAGCTGGGTCAGCACTCAAGGAAGGCATGTCCTGAACTGGCAGAATGACAAACATGTTATGACATAAAAGAGACATTCTACAGCACAAAGCAAATCATGCAATTGGAATTACCGTGACAGTGAGGGTGGCAATCCTCTGTTGGGGCAAAATGTATTAACAAGAGACAACATTACCAAACTGAACAAGGATATAAATTATTCTGCTTGTAAAAATTAGTATCTCCACAAAACCTATACTGCATCTAGGGAGATCCCACATCTCCAAAAAATAAGAGAGAAAGGACTGTTATTCTTAACTCCCAGTGTTGCACAGTTCGGCTTCTAGGGCAATCAGGATTTTACATAGGTGAAGACTGTAGTTTCTTGTAAATTTCAAGTGATTGAGTAGGTGATGATTAAACAGTAAAATCACAGTAAGTCTTCCAAAAGATTTTTAGAAACCAAGAAAAATGGGATGAATTGGTCTCTCAGGATAATTTAAAAAGACTTGCCCACTGTTCTGGGATCTCTGCAAGTTTTGCACCAAGGTTTAACTAAAAAATACAATTCCTACAGTAGAAGTGTAACTTTTTTTTTGTATGGAAAATAAGATGCACAAAAATAAAGTTAGGTTCTAAATCTGAAAGTGCTAATCCACAAAAACACTGATAAGTACTTTGAATTCTGCTTTAAATGTCTGGAAAGACAAGAGGCTTCTTTTACTAATTATTATGAATTCTTCTATTATTTTTAGCTTGATCTGCTAATACATATATATATATATTTACAAATAATAATCTAAAAGCAAGTGAAAAAGTGTTTGAAAGTAATCAAAATGCTTGTCTATGTTTTTAAAGAAAATAAACATCTCGAATCCTGATGCCTCTCTTTGCTTTTCTATTAACTATGAAGAACCTCCTGGCATATATGGAAAGAGAAGTATTTAGCTTTTAACTCTTTTCCTATGTGCAAATGGATGGTTTGCAAATCCTGCTTTTAAGTTCTAGAGGAATCTTCATTTGCCAGGAAAATTGGAGCCTGATCGATATGAAGCACATAAAAAAGAAATAAAGAAAACTGTTCTCTAACAGATGACTTTAATATAATCATATATTTTGCATTGTAACATATTTATTGGAATATATAAAGATTTTTAAAAATTGAAAAATTCAGTTGGTATAGACATGAAAACATAAAATAACCATTGCAAATGAATGCTGGCATGATCACGCTGACAGGCTCATTTTCATCAGCACATTCAGTTTTCAGTATCTAAAGTATCTGATCCTCTACAAAAGTTAAACTCCTGCAGCTACTGCCTTTAGCCTTAGGAAATTCTGAGGAACAAGCCTGAAGAGCGATTTTGATAGAGCTGCATTTTGTATTTGGTACTACAAGTGAAAGCCACATGCACACAGCAGGGCTCTTGTCAAACTATGATGATAATTTTAAGATCCCTATTTCCAGTGCTGATGGACTCACATGTCTCATTCTGACTGAATGAGCAACTGAGCAGTAGGTACAAGGCAGAGTAACTATATTATCCTAAAGCTTCTGAGCTGCTTGATGATTTATTGCTAAATTCTAAGAAATGCAGACAGCCTATATCTTTCCAACTCTTGCCAACTTCTTACATCAGCAGACCAAATTCTGTGTAAGGTCACAGTTTGGTGCTGAGCGCTGAAAGTGCTCCATACCTCTAAGGGAAAGCTGCAAACCTCAGATCCTTTAAGATTTTGGCACCAGGAGACTTCTCAATGGGTGCTTGCCATCTGAAAGGCCTGAACTGAATTTGGCAAGGATACTGTTGACTGATCCTATATAATCTTACTTACACCATCCTTGCACAGACATTCCCATTGATATCAATTATTTGTTGCCCTGGATCAGAAGGTGATGACATTTGAAATGATTTACAAAAGGAAAAAGGCCTCCTCATCTGTTTCAACCACTGCAGTAGGCTTTAGTCCCTTATTGAGGCTTCTTTATGTGCTGCAGCTTTTCTAAGGTGCTCTCACACAGCGCTTGAAAGTAGCACTGATGTCAGAGTGAGGATATAAAGACAGAAAACAGGAAACATGGGGGCTAAAGCCCCCGGTAAATCTGTGCTTGATAATATACTATATTACTTCCAAGCTACTTCCGTCATCTAACACTGAGATTGATTTAAAAGACTGAAAAATGTGTCTTTGAATTCCCTTAGGAGTGAAACAAGTGAGATGGGTATAATGCAGAGCCTCAAAACATGCCTATGTAGACTTCCCCACAGATGCCACTCACAATGAGAGTGGGCTTAGCTTCAAAAACATATGCGCTTTTAGATTTTTACTAAAGGCAGTGAGGTTTTTTTATTTTCAAAGGAGACTTGAAAAGCACATGACTGGCCAGACATCTATCCACTCCCACTGAGTAAATGCCAGAAAAAGTTCATTGGATTCAGTGAGAAAATGGTCAGATGTACAATGAGCCAAGCTCTGTCTTCAACTGCACATAAGCAAACCCATTCATTTTGGTGGAGTTGTACTGCACAAAATTTGCATCTGAGTACACTGCAATGTAAATCACCTTGACTGCAACAACATATGTCATCTTGTTACTTTGCTTTCATGCAAACACTCATTTATTCTTTTTGCAACTCCACTTTAATCCCACATACTTTTGTGCATACCTGTCAAAACAGGTTTCTAGAAATGAACTAATGGGAAGATTGGTGCTTTGTCTATTTAATATACTCAAGTTGCTGATTGAATCCACAGCCTTCTAATGGAGCCACACGTGTTACGGTTTCCAAATCTCAAATTTTCTGCTCTTTGCATTTTATAGGAAGAGGGGAAGGGAAAAGAAGAAAAAAGAATTGTCAACATTTTAGCTGTTGAACTGAAAAGCAGATGCTTCTGTTGAACTTACGTATGTGGCTCATTGCATGAATTCAGCACTAACCCCCACACAGCAATGAATCAGCGTTACTCTCATTAGATGATGTCAATATGCTCTGTGGGAAATGCAACTAATTCACTCAGCTAAATTATATCAAGAAAACAGTTTTTCTCACACCAAATAGCAAGTCTGGTTTCCAAATATAGAAAGACATTCCTAATCAATAAACTCAGCAAATCTTTGGGGAAAAAAAGTGTTCTCATGGTTTATGCAGAAGGAAAATGACGTCAAATGGCTTCTTGGCAGACCAGGCTAAACTATTTCAGCCTTGTTAAGTTTACATACCTGTAGAGCTTCATGAATATTGCCGTTATAATCAATTATCTCTGTAGCACCTTGATCACCCTTCTGTCCAGGTGGCCCCTGTAATACATTTTCCATAACAATATTTGAGACATCTGCCAAAGACTACTCTAGACACTTATTTATTGATGAATGCTTTAATGCCAAAGCAGCCTAATCAAGTTTTGTTGTATTTCCAATGTACTACTACACCCACATAACTTAGCATTAAACTAAAGACTACATTTAAAGGATTTTTAAAATATTTTTTTCAATAAACAACCAAGTCACTAATTGCACGAATTGTGCTGCAGTGGGAAAGCAAATAAATGAAACCACTGCAGTTAAACACTGAAGCAGTTCCAATACAGCAATTTTGTGCTGCCTGTGGGCAACGTCTGAACATGGCATGTAGCATCCTGCCCACAAACTGTGAGTAGGATAATAGTAGTAAGTCAAATAGTGGTAAGGACTGTTACTCATATTAAAGGCAAATTAGTAACACGCTTTCCACCAGGGTCAAGTGACCAATCTCATTACATTAACTGGAGTTGCTGCCACAATTTCGATTCATTGCAGAGAATGAATGCAAGAGTATAAAGATTGAAATGAGAAATAGACTTACCCGTGGACCTGCAGATCCCGTGTCACCTCTGTCACCTGTATCACCCTAGGTAAAAGGGATATTTGAGAACAAATATGCCATCTGACAATATATTAGATAGTTCGTCTCTTTTAAACATGCTTCTCCTAGATAACCCAGTTAAACAAACAGGTGTCTCATTATTAATAGAATATGGACCTTAGTTACAGCAGAAATTCCTTAAACATCTGTATTGTGACAGGGTTAACAAGGAATTATTTGGTTCTATACAAGTTGCTATTGTGTGCTGTATTGGGTTGGAATAAGTTGTACCAAAGACTCAACAAAAGAGATTACCAATTCCATAACAAACACTACTTCTCTACTCTTTATGGCACTATTTTAAAAGCTTTAAGAAAAACCGAGAGAAATAAAATCAGTCTGAAGTCTGAAAACAGTAACTTCCTCAAAGGTGTGTTTCAAAGTGTGTAAACTTTTATTTCCATGACTGTGACTCCACTAAGCTTCTGAACTCCAAGTTCAGAACTAAGCTTCCTTGCTCCAAGTTCTTACCTCTCCTGCAGACACAAAGGTACTTTCACCACTAAAGTCCTTTTACTCCCTCACTGTGACAGGCTTAAGATCTTAACCATATTGCACACACCTTTATCCTCCTGGCTGTTAATAATGTGTTTCAAGTGATGGAGGGAATTTCAAACATATTTGCTTTCATAACTGAACACCTAGTGACTATAATTCTTTTTGCTTCACAGTCATAACAAGCTCTTCAATTTTTATATTACTCAAAATGAATTTGGCAAAGAACTGCTACTCCTGTTGAAATCTCTATAACATTGGTACAAGTTAGGGAAGAATGGTTAATTCACCAGTAGTAATAGGGAAAAAAAAGAACCATAAAACAGAAAACAGTCATAGGGATAATGAAAGAAGAACATGGAGAGGAGGCTAGTGGCAGGACATGATCAACAGTAATGCCTTGCCAGTATCTAGTGAAACTGTCACTGGAGTTGCTGAAAACAATCTTCATTACTAGGTTGACTTCTCTGACCTAGAATTTAGAAACAGTTAGGCCTTTTTGGTAAAATGAGAATTAAAAGAGATATCTCTATCTTTCTGGTGCATTTGGGAAGTGCCCAGGAACCAGAGGCAAATGAATCTGTTTTACTCTTCTGCTCTTACTCTGATGCATTAATACCCCTATCAGCTCCCTTGCTTAATAACTTTCCTTTTTGGCAGGAATGAGTGAGGTGAAGGGGCAATTTCCTAATCATAACCTTAAGCACTGTGAATGGCTGTTATTTAAGGACCTTTCTTTCAGGTTCTGCAACCAGTATCCTACTAGCCTACAACATTGTTTTGATACCTTTATTCTGACAGTAGACCGAAGAACTACCTAAACAAATCTGATTTAATTTTGATTTGACACATAACATAACATAACATAACATAACATAACATAACATAACATAACATAACATA
>NW_024884475.1:51985973-52023566 GCF_019232065.1 Centrocercus urophasianus
TAACATAACATAACATAACATAACATAACATAACATAACATAACATACCATAACACAACACAACACAACACGGAGGAGTCCAATGAGCACAGTATTTGCAAAGTATATGAAATATTTTTAAAAGCATGTATTTTCTTTCTCTACATACATGTGAACGCATTATATCCATATAGAGATAAATGGATGGAGGGTCTGACATAGAAAAAAAAAAAGCCAACACTCCAAACAAACAAAATCAAACCACTTTGGTTACAGTAGGTAAAACAGTAATGTAATCTACAAAACTTGCCTATGTAGCACTTATTGGCCAGCATCTCTCTTTTGGCAGTCTTTGAAATACGACTGATTCCTACCCCACCAAGTTTGGCTCCACAAAATAATTGCAAAAACCAATTGAAACTCCACAGGCATAGACAGGAGATGGTTTGTGGCATGTGAGAAAACTAACTCACATCAGTTACATATAAGGAAACCAAGTGGGATGAGGAAAAAAAGAGCTGGTTGAAACAGATGTTATAATAAAAAGGAAAATAGAGTTGCAGTGATTGAAATACACAAGATTCAATTCTAGCAGCTGAAGTTGAAAATCGGAATGTTTCATTTATAAATAAGACAGCATTATCTGGTACAGTTTCTTTTAAAGGGATATCTGAAGTTTCTGAGAAGTGTTACAAACAACATATTGTAAAATAAATGTGCTAATCACTCCACTAAAGACAGGTGGTTTTTTGTTGTTGTTGTTTTTTTTTTACTACTGACCTTTGACCCTTTGGGGCCTCTAGATCCAGGTTCACCTGTTCTCCCCTGTTTGAGGGAAGACAGCAGATGGAGAGGAGAAAAATGATAATGGAATGGGAGCGCAGAGGAAAAGAAATTAGTAATGACTAACTATACTACAGAACAGCAAAATCACTTAATTTTATATGATCAAGATAATGAGTCTGTAAAGACCTTGAATTTAATAGCATCCAGAGTAATATATTCTTTAACACCAGCATGCAAAGGCCACAGACTTCATCCTTCCAAAGGAAAATTACTATTGGCATTAGTAAAGAGTAGACATCATTAAAACCGTTTTATGGGAACTGCTCTTGAAAAATGTTAGTCAAACAGTAGAGAAGACATTTAACTACCCTTAAATAAGGAGATTAAATAAAGTGTTACCACAACTACTTTTCCCAGTAATTCAGAGAAATACAAACTAGCTTGCTAAGTACAAAATCTGCCTTAGCATCTTCAAGATGTATTAGGATTGGAGAAACAGCATGCAAAATGGATTTTCTCTGCAATCAATAGCTACAATGATCAGAAAGTTCAAACTTTAAAAATGACCCAGTTCTCATTCTTTTTTTTTTTTTTTTTTTTTTTTTTCCAGCTGAAAAAGGTGCATTATGTGTTATTGGTGTTCCCCTAACCAAAACACTCCAATCAGACCGACCTTTGGTCCTGGAAGTCCAGTTTCACCTCGCTCACCCTTCCCAGGAGGGCCTGCCTCTCCTCTGTCACCCTGTGGAAGCAGGTACACATATATCACAAAACATTGGGCAGTTTTTAGCATGCAACTTAATCAGTTATGGCAAAGAAACCAAAACATCAGAAGAAAACATTTCTGAGCTCATCTACAACTAGCAGTGGATTTGGGAACACAGTGTTCTCAATTGCAAAAAGTAAGATTTAGAAATTCTATTCTGGATTTATATAGGATCCTATAAAGCTATTTTTCTCCCTATTCCGAAAGAAGTGGAATGAAGATTCCTGAACTATGGTACTTAATGAATATTATTTTTAGAACTCCTAACATGCTATCTTCACCACAGAGCAGCTAAAAAAACCTGTATGTAGTACAAAAAAAACCCCTATGCTTAATGGCACTGTATTTTACAGTCTGTATGTATTATCAAAATTCTAATGCCTGCACAAACTTTTAAGATTTCTTCTAAAAAAGTTATGAGAACACAGTTTCTTCTGGCAGGCATATTTTGCTTCTTGAAGAAGTGACTTTTGGGATGCTGACATTAAACAAAGTCAATGAATAAACTTACATTACGAATGGATAAAGTATCTGCCTTTACATTGTTTGAGGGCATCACTACAAAAGCGTGTATTTCATTGCATTCGTCCACAAAATAGAACTCTTCAAGTTTCAAGGTACTGTAGGTACTATATTTTAACCTAAACTTACGACAATTATTCACTTGTGGCTAAAAGATTTTTACAGCATTAGCACGATCTCTGCTAACAAAATTGAACTTGCTCCAAGAGATTTTATATTGGAGCATTGTTCAACTGTCCTTACCTTTGTTCCTGGTAACCCTGGCAGCCCGGGTTCTCCCTGTGGACCAATGAAGCCTGGTTCACCCTTGAAAAGCACAGCATGAGAAGAATGTGAGGTTAGTTATTTAGCAGTGTGTACATATAGTAACAATAATTTCTTTTGGCTGCATTTTCCCCGTATCATCCTGCTATGATGGAAGAGTTATATTAAAATACTTTAAAATTTAAGCAACTTTCATCAGTATACATTCTTATAGCAAGCCATCACACAGCATATAAAATGCAAATGAAACAGAAGGTGTCACACATTGTTTTTTTATGAGGTTAAGGATCATTCATTTCAGTCACGTTTTATGAGGCAGTGAGTGGATGGGCAGACAGGGTGAGGGTATGACAAAGTAATGACAAACAGAGGCCAGATGGTACTGTTGCGATGCATTTTCAAGAGAGTCAGCTACATCATTGCAAGGACGCAGATCAAAAGTATAATGCATCAGCACTGCACTATTCCTCCTCATTCTGACATGAAAGTACTTCATTTGTCCACATCCACACAACTTCCATAGCTGCAAACAGGTGCCAAAGAGCCACAGCTCCTTATTCCCTCACTGTTCTGGCCTCTTCCTGCCCATTAGTTTGTACAAACATAACAGACAAATAGCAGCAATCAAGCTGAGATGCAGCACATGCAGCATTAAGAAACGGAATAAATATTTTGTTTGTTCCTTTTATTTTTAACCTATCACTACGGCTGAAGAGGAACAGCGAAAAGTGAAGAAGCCATATGTTTTCCATAAGAAGTTCTCCTGAACAAGGATTTTGCTACCTAACTTTCCACTTTTCACACAAACTTGAATCAAGGAGATTTACCCACAAAGTATTGTAAATTTTAAAAATCAATAGTATAACCCAATTAGTATAGATTTTTACAATATCACCAAACTTGATGATCATAAATTAGCCATCAAACGTTTCTTTAAATAGCTAAAAAGATAGAAGTATCATAATCCTGTATTGATTTAATTAATGACAGCATATGGAGACAGTAAATAGAAGCAGTTGGATAACAGTTCTCTTCACCTCTTTGCCCGCACAGAAATACAGACATGCTGCAGTGAGTGAGCAAGTTAGCAAATGTTCTTGTATATTCATCTGTGCTCTCATCAACAATCCACATTAGCAGTTCCATCATTAGCAGTTCAAACAAAGAAGGTCTGTAGCAAATCTATAACCAGAGAAAATTTTCATGTGGCCATACTGAGGAGCATTCAGTGACTTCAACTTAGAAGATCAAAAAAATTCAAAGATATGCCAACACTAAATAGCACATTTTCTAACGTGAAGTTCCATCTGGCTGCGGTTCAGAATTGATAATAAAAACAAAGGAATAAACAACGACAAACACGTCCCAGAGAATGGCATTTAGCTGTCATTTAGGAAAAACAGCCCACAACAGTTTACTTAATTCTTTGTATCAGCGCACACCAGCAAGAGCAACATTAGGTTACCACTGTAGATGGAAACGCTTTTATGTCAGTAAATGGACAACAGTGCAATTTCAATTGTTTTATGAGGAGGCACTCAGTGGCCCCTGATTGTTTTAATAATGACTTTACCAGGGCTAATTGATGACTTTAAGCAGAAGAAACATGTAGTGGCTCTGCAATTCAGTATTTTCGGTGGTAAGGCTTAAAGTATTTCTCAGACTGATGCGCAGAGACAAGAAAGAGGTGCTTTGCAAAAGCAAGTGGAATGGATAATGGAGGAAACTGCTGGCTTAATTAACATAGCTAGAGTACAGATCTTACACAATGCAGAGCTTTAAAAGATTATCAAATGTGAAGTGGAATAACTAGTGTGTCAGGAAAGATAGGACCTGACTGGCTGAGTAGCGCTCTGCTGAGGAAGACTTAGGGGTGACAATGAATGCTGAGTTGAACATGGTCCTGCAGACTGTTATCACACAAAATAAAACTGAGGTAGGTAGGATTTGGCTACATAAAGAAAAACATGCAATTCTCTATACAGTGCTGGTGGGGATAAGTAGGTTAAAAGACCTCTGGCTTGCCATCCTAAGCTTCTAAGTAGAAAAACAATCTGCTCAGATGATTTGAAACTAAGCAGTATCCTCTGCACTATCTCAAATTTCACCTGTAACCACAACATAAGGTGTTAACCGAAGCACTCAGGCACACTTCTGCACCATTCCCAGCCAGTGGAGATAACGTCTGCACCAGCTTTGTTTCTTGCATTTCTGTCTCCATTATTCAGAGAGAAATATTTACATTAGAAACAGACTCCATTCAACTGTCCAGCTGTACCCTGCATTTTGTTCTACAAATGCTGCCATCCTTCTGCTTTATGTTATTAACTACTATATATATTATGTTATTTACCCATACAGAGTTAATTTTCCTCACAACTTTATTTTGGATTTGTGATGAAAACAACGCTGATGTTTCAGGTGTCATAGCGCAGTGCTCACGCAGCACCAAGACCTTCTGTAATTCTCACAGCCTGACCTACAAGGATTCTGGAGAGGCACAAGGAGCTGAGAGGGGACAGATCCAGGAGAGCTGAACCAAAATGGCCTAAAGGGTATTTCATACCATACAGGAATAAAAACCACAGGCGAAGTTGGCTGAGGCTGCCATTATATGGAGGCTGATGGGGATTGGTCAGCTGATGCTGAGCATCTGGGTTCATTTTTTTCCATCACTTGTTTTTCTTGGCTTTGTTTGTTTCCCTTTTCAAACCACCTCAATATGCTATTTCCCTCACTATTACTTTTTCCAGTTTGTCTTCTCATCCGCTGTGGGGAGTGAGCGAGTGGCTGATACTCAGCTGCCTACCAAGGTTAACACGCCACAGTTACCCTCTGTGCCACACACACCACAGAAAGAAATGAGAATCTATCAAGCTTAGCACTGCCAGCGATGTGTGAAATAGAAGGGAAACAATTTCCTCTCAGTAAGGTAAGAGTAAAAAGGCCTGCTGAGGCTGCTCTCTGACGTGATTTCATTCTTGCTCTGAGATCTCCCAACCTCAAAATCCTCGCATAGGCAAGAATCATCTCTAAACAACTGTGAAACACTGAAAGGAATGCAAGGAATCAGAGTAACCAAGCTTTATAATACTTTTCTAAACAACTCGCTACAGTTTCTTACAATAAAGTTTTATCTGGAGAGAATATACCACAAGCCACTTTGCCTGCTAAAGCAGAGGCAGGGAACAGGACATCTGGAAAGAGGAAAGTTAAGCAGGTAGCCTGTGAAAAGAGAGTAAGGAAATGCCTCACTTGAGATACAGTTTACAAGCTGCGTAAAAAGCCATCAGCAAATGATGACTCCTCATGAGTTTTAGTTCAACCCTTTGGCATAGTTACGAAATAAAAGCTTAGAAATCACCACATAGCACAGGAAGTCAACAACATCAATCTCAGCATTTAAACTCCACTTACTGTTAGAGCTTGGAGCAATTTGCATCAATCATAGATCAGAGGCAACGTGCTATTAAATATATCAACAGGCTTGTGAGTTACTTCCATTTTACAGGAGCGATTTGTTATCATTTAGAAACAATCCCTAATGGCCTCAGACGTTAACATTTTAACAGATAAAGGGATGACCTCTGCGTGTGCTCATTTTTAGCTTCAGACATTTGTCAAATGTAGGAATACCAGTGGGTCAGAGAGCAAATGAGATGCTGCTTCTCAGAAACCCTGTTAATGGCAATTTTCACCTCTAATCATAAAATGCGTGAAGAGAAAAGGGCGTTATAATTGCACGCTGTACACCTAAAGTTATGTAAGCTCCATCATAACTAGAAGTAAAAAAAATCCTTGCAATTTACTTCAGAGGATAGGTTTTTTTTGTTTGGTTTTTTTGTTTGTTTGTTTCTTTTTTTTGAGGATTATTCACTAGACATATTAATAACTGGTTGTTTTATGATGATCAAACCTTTCATGGGCTGAGGCAGAGGCTAGCTTTGATATTGGAGGTTAACTCCAAGACATGCTCTTCACTGTCACTATTTTAATTTTTACAGAACTTATAACTGGCTAAAACTTGAACTTCTGTTCAAGAAAGGTGCAACAATTACAATTCCACTTGCCGTGCTAATTGCTTTTTTAAATGTCACTAGCTTGATGACAACATTTATAAACAACATAATACTGCCCTCGTTTCACAGCACAGCTGAAACACAAAGCAATGCAATTATTTGAAACTTTGTTCTGACAGGCCTCATCTGTACACTGACAAAGACCTAATGTGGCCCATACTTAGGGGCAGGTTGGAGCTTCCAAACTCCTTCCTGTATGTCCAAGCATTCTCTAGATGCTCCCAACTCCTGGGAATGGGGACAGCCTGCAAACTCCTCACAAGCCACAGAACCTGGGAGAGCCCAAGGTGCTCCTTCTAATCAGAGCAGACATGGACAGGTCCCCATTTTATTCACTGAAGAGACCAAGGTGTGCTTGTCTTAAATACCATCCTAACTCACTGATAGTCATTTAAAAAAACCTGATGTGCTTTTCTTGTCTGATGCTACTGAAAGAATCCCACAAAGCTGAAGATACACAGAACAAAATCTAGCAAGAACAAAACATCCAAAAACCCAGGTGTAAGGCCATATAGAGAACAACAAAGTTAAAAACATAGAATTTGGTTCACTGATATTTTCCCTCATTTTCCAGAAATTGCCATTTGTTGCCCCCAGATTTCATTTCTGAGATTGATAACTAATACATTTCCTGAAGTCTTTAAAACGGAGGTGCAGTGCTGTAGCAGCTGATGAAGTTGTACTTGCTCAAACCTAACCTGCTGCTTCTTAAAGAATCTGTGGCACTCAGTTCCAGGGCAGCAATACCTCAGCTCAGCCTGCCTTAGGCCATACAGGTCAGCAAAAGGCACTTCATATTTTCTCAATGTTAAGGGCATTAGAAGGACTTTGCATATAACCTTAAGTCCATGGGAATTCTGATATCAGGAGGACTCCAGTATTCAGTTCATTATGAAGGAAGTGAGCAAGGTGAAAGGAAATCTGATAAAAAACTCACCCCACTTTATGAAGCCTTTGTTAAGGCTTTTCATATCAGCTCAGAACTGGCTCCAGAAATGGCCAGCTGAACAGGTTGTCTGGCTCACTCATCACATTTGAAACAATATCTTCACACTCAAATCTGTCTCTAAACTTAGAAAAACAATTCTGGTTTTGAATTTCCAAATGTACATTCAGCCTTTATGATTCATTTAAAGAAACAAAATATACTACCTCAAAACCTGTCTAAAAACCTGAAGCTTCATAACTAACCCTACTTTGTATGCCATTTGTTATTCTTTAGTGAGCTGATTTTCTCACTGTTTTTAAGTTCTGCCTGCTTGGAGCATATGCTGCTTTGGAAGGGTGTTAAAAGAATAATTCTGCAGTAATAATTCTGATTAAATCTGCGTGTATTAGTCATATCAAATTCTTCTTACTTAAGGCTAATTATAATTCAAGCCAGCCTGGTACCTATTTTTGAGGATTAGAATAAAAATATTTTTTTGTAATAAGCATCTCATTTTTAATTCTTTGCAATGACTGATCCGCTACATTATTAAAAGTCTGGCCCCAAATGATTTCCTTTAGAACAGTTACATTACTAATCTAAGAATTTTATTTTGCTACTTTTAAAACATAAAGAATTTTACTGCACGCACTGATTTCTGACCACATAAAATTGTATACTTGAGGTACATAAATGATTTCATATTGCTGTATCTTTCTTATGACTAATGAAATACATAACAAATAAAACAGAACATAGGGCTCTCAGATTATTCAGTTGCATTAAAAATTTGGATTTAGATTGATTTTTGTAAGTATAAAGAAAAATTCAACTATGTTATGAAACAGATGCTGGGAAATAGATTTTTATAAGCTCAATCTTTCAAATAATACTATCTTAAGGGCAAATGACATCCTGTATTGCAGTTACTTATACTTCAGCCTCTTCCAGGAAAGAAAACGAGAGCTTTCATGATTTGGAGGATATAGTTTATGACAGATTAATAAGAACTGCATATATCCAAAAGAAGAACCAGCTAAATCCTTCTGACACATGCGTACCATCCAATGTTAATGATGATTTCATTTTCTGGCCTTGATTCTCAATAGTCTGGAAAATGACTTGTCTACCCTGTGCAAGTGATTACTGCCACAGCATATGGAAACCAGACAGGCAGGAAAGGATGAACAAAGCTAGATATGTAACTACATGCATACAGATATGTGTTTATATACTTCCATTCTGGAAACAGAATTCTGTTAGTGGCATTAGAGTCTTTTAATTTTTCAAATAAATGTACCAATGCATAGAGCTACTTCTGAAAAACTACTTCTAAAAATTAGCTGTCCAAATGCAGGTATTAAATCCTATTTTTTAGATTAGCTCCCATTTTCAGCTAAAAGGATATATCATTATATTCTACTTTTTGGTGTTTAACGAATTCTACACAGTTTCTTTTTCCTACTTGGACAACCACTCTTGAGAGCAATTTATATGAGAGATGAAAGGTTGGAAACTAGTTAACACTTGAACATTTCAACATACATATGAGCTGAGGCAAATAAGTATCAGGGAGAAACAATCTTCCACAAAGCAAAGTTTGAATTCCCACGTTTCAATTGTTACAATTAGCATTTTCAGTATATCTTCATATTGAGGACTGAGAAATGCCTGTCACAAGGTCAGCAGGCACCTTCCAGCTCCCAAGATCAGGCTAGAAGGTTGTGGGTATGGTGACAGATACAAGATAGATTAATTGAAGCTTGGGCAAGAATGCCCATGTCCCAGTGAAGAACGGAAAGAGAGAAATAGAATCAGCACAGGTTTCCTGGTAACAGTCACTGACAAGTAAAAAACAAAAACAAAAACCAGGGAAGTTCAACCTTCCTGACAACACCTGGGAGAAAAAGAAGTTTGAAGAATTTTTTTCTGCATTGTGAATGGCGCTGACTCCAAAATGCAACCCCTGACACCACAATTTACTTTAGATTTCCTTTCATTTTGCTATCAGATGCCAAAGAGAACATCAGGAACTAAACACCCAAGCTTCAACAGCACATTACTCTCTTTTCTGAAGAATTTAAATGGCTTTACAATACAAGCTGCATACAGTGCACCCAGCCTCAAAGTTCTGCCTTTCATTTTCTCTGAGAGGTTTCTTTTGTACTGGAAGTCACTGGATGAAAGGAGCATCAGCTTTTCTAGAGGCTTTTTTTTTTCTTTTAAAAGTTCTATGAAGTAGAAAATTTTGCAGTCTTTCTGTGGAGTTTTAGGAAAGATACAGGATGAGCTCTAAGTATGAAGAGAAAAGAAAAAAAAGAAATTTAAGTACAGAAAAAAATCAATATTAGAACTGCTTTTCACTAAAAAAAAAAAAATAATCCCGTGTTCTTATCCAGGTTCTTCTGAAATCTTGCTCAGGTACAGGCCCAGTGAAGTCAGTCCAAAACACGAAAAGATACAAGTGGCTGCACACTGGCAAATCTAGTCAGCCAATTACACCGGATTTGAATGCAAAGAAAAAAGCCCCTACATCTCAAAGCAGGAAGACTAGAGATATTTTCTCTTCTTGTGACAAATCAACCAATAGAAGTTTTCTTGAATACAATCAAATAAAAGCTCCGTTGTAATCATAAACTTTGTTTCAGTATTTGTTTTAGAACTGGAGCAGAAACATTGAAGAAAATTCAGATGGTGCTGAAAATTCAGTACTATTGCTGAGAAAATGTTGTGAGCTGCAGAAATCTTCCTTCTGCAGTGATGAAATTGAAGGTTGCACTGCCTAAATGCCAGAAAATGCAACACCACAGATTTGAGAGATGTCTGACAGTTCAGCAAATACGAGAATACATGATTTCCACTACACTAAGTTACCTCTGCTTAGTACACGTTATCCCATAAAAGCTATGAGATAAGACAGATATATAAATTTTGTGTTTCATAGAAGGTATTCTGCATCTATGTGATGAATTAATATTCTGTGCTTAGGTCCCTTACTCGCTTCCCAAATTACATGGTGCAACACATTCAGGGGCTCATTAAGTTTCCAGCCATTCCTAAACAGCAACAGGTGCTTGAAAAACACTTCTCCAGCATGTCACAGACAGCTTCATCACTGTCTTGGAAATAACTGACTGCACTTGTGTTTGCTCCATGGCACTAAACGACAATGCTGAGAGACAGCAAAAGAACAGGAAGAACTCCCAAAACATCCGCATGGACATAGTGAATGAGTCTAGAAAAATAATTAATAACAACCCTGCTGCATATTCTGAATTCTGATGTGATACTAGCATGTCCATCCAGTACTGCAATCCATTTGGATCCCAATGTCATGTTAAACCAAGCTCTAATGGGTTTCTGGGAATATACACTGATTAATTAATTGAAATGGCATTACAAGAAGCTGAAACTTTCCAGTGATTAATATTTATTAATCCTTTAAGAAGTCTGGATATTCTTTCAGGAACACTAGACCGGATGCCTTGGGAATTTTCTTCAACCATGAGAAGAAAGATGAGATGCAGCTGGAAAGCTATGATTCTCTTCTTGCCGTGGCATTTGTGTTTTCACAGGCTGCTTTAACATTTGTAATGAGTGCTACGTAGGTGCAGGGTTACCTAAGTATTTCATTGTACAGACTGCCACTGTAGAAAGTTTCATTCACAAGAAGGCAAATTTGTAGTTCAATGGATAGATCAGAGGAGACTTCAATTTCTTAAATGGATGGTCATGGGATAAATAGCTAAGACCAGAAGAACTACAACCAAGAGTTTCCTGTGTACAGAATAAGCTTGTGTCTTGATTTTGTTTTCTCTACCTGAAAGAACTAATGGAAATTCTTTGAAAATTGGGAAACATGGAGTCTCCTTTTCCCAATTTCTTCTCATATACCTTGAAGAGGTCTGTTTGCATTGGACTCTCAATATCCAACAATTCCATAGCTGTTTAGAACATAACAGCTCTGTAAACATGATCCTGAGACAGCAAGTTTGTTCATTCAAAATCGCTTGTGTGCTTTGAGACACTGTATATCAAATGGAAATGAACACTTGCTATTTATTTGCCTGATTTTCAGAATGCTTGGCTGGGGAACAGTTACAAGCTAAATCTGTACACCTAGAAGAATTAACATATTTCAGACATTTTTGCCAATGAGGGCTAACTGTTCAAAACTGCTTAAGCAGAAAACAAACGGAATATAGTAATTTCTAGAACATCCAAAGAAGACAAATTTTGAGAATATTCTGTAACTTCAATTGAAGTGGACAGAAGAAAGATCAAAAAGCACAGTGAGAATCCTAATGCTTTTTAGCTGCAAGGGATCTCATCAGAAACTTTTGTAGAAGACTTTTGAGTCTTTGATTTTTCACTTCACATTTTGCCTTTTAGGAGGATTTGGAAGCCACCCTCTGAGCCACTTGTACCACCAACAGATAAAGCCTAACAGAAATAATATTCTAGATCAGATATTTAGTTGTTTTAAAGTTCCATGCTGAGATATAAATGAAACTGTGTAGTTTGCATGAACAGGAAACCACGTAGACCAGCCGTAACCCCAGCTGGTTTTGGTGAGTGTTCCCAGGATGCTGGCACTGACCTCCAGCTAAGCTACCTCCTTGCTTCCTAGTAAAGCAAACAGACCATGGATTTCTGTTGAAGATGCTTTTGAAAATACAGTTTCATCACAACTCAGCTACATGATCTTTACCAGTTGATGTAGAGTTCATTCTTGCAGAAAAAGAATGTCTACCCTGGGAACTATATTTTCAGGTATGACAATACACAAACTTTAATATGCACTTTCAATTATTCCCATAATTCACTAGAAACACAGAAAGGACATTATGCATGAACGTTGTGGCAATTCACAAGTCCTTTGAGAAAACCACTGTAAATATTGCATTCCATAAGATAGATACTGAATCCTATCGAAGCAGACAGAAGTTTGGCCTTCAGCTTGTCCCTCTTTTTATTGGAAAAGCAATATAAATCATCTCCTGAGGTATGCACAGGCCCATGATGGAATGCAAACAAAAAGTTTCAAAGAGATTTTGTCCTCCAAAAGGAGGATCTTTGCCACAAAGGAGGAGCAGCCAACCTAACAAGCACTCCCTCAGGATATGCAAATCCTGACTTGCACAGCATTGTACAGTTGCAGCTCAAACTGCCTAAGAGTCTGCAGCTCCCAGTGCAACCACTTATGCCAGAGCTAAACCAACCACATGTCTTTTGCATCAACTTACCTAAAGATCCCAGACAAACTGGAAGCCAGGAGCTAAACCAGGTATTAGACCAGGGACTGTAACTAATACTGAATAGAATCTTATTAAAACATTTTGACTTCACAGTGGAAATCATTTCTGTGTAATGGAGCAGAGAGTATTTTTGTTGACAGAGCCAGTTCTCTGCAGTCTGTGTATAATGAATGTAGTTTGCTGGCTGGAGAGACCTGGTAAATTCTGTAAGATTACTGCTACTGGAAAGCAGCCATCAAAATGGGAATCAAGTAAAACTTTGTACAATCACAATGTCACAAATGACAAAATTCTTTCATTACAAAGAAATATAAAAGACTACCGATATTAGATATTTTTAAGCAGTAGAATCTTTATTTCCTAGATAAGGCAATGGTTTGCTTCACATTTTACTATAAGATATACTGTTTCATTACTTAAACCAATTTCCCATGCGAAACTTTCCTGTGTTAATCAGAGACAATCTCAATATCAGAGACTCAGATGCCGTATGAGCACAGTAGGATTACTTTAGTCTCACCCTTGAAGTCCCTCCCCTCCTTGTGGTGCCCCCCCAGTACCACAGAGACTACAGTTTATTTACCTTTATCCCAGGGAGTCCAGGAAGCCCAGGAAGACCTGGTTCACCCTATACAGGAAAATTGCATAATATTACAGACATTATTCAGTTATGGTCACTATGCAGTGAACACACCTAGATATTCTGTAGCAAAATAAAAGAGCACAGGTGACTACTAGTCAGTTCAAGCGGGACTGATATTTTCAAAATTAGTGATTTAGATGCAACTCTCCTAATGTACCATTTAAGAATTTAAATATCTTCTGGGAACCTCTGATGCTATGACAACACCAAAACCCACATCAGAAAAACCGAGAATGAATTCTCATAATTTTGGCAACTAAACGAGAAGAAAACAAGGAACATTGGTTCATTTCCTACGATGCCATTTAAATTCCATGCTTACGACAGATGTTTAATTCTGTTCCATTTTCAACTCTGAGATAGATGTCGTGCTGCCTGACTGCCTGATTTAGCCACTATGCAACTCAGGTTTAAATTGGGCAATTCAAGCGGAACTACCTAATTACAGCTGGAGCACTGTTTTTATAGAGCTATCTGTTGCATTATTTCACTGCTTGATATGTATCTATGAATATACATGGTGTCATGAAGGCTAGTGATAATATAACCTTGTATTGCTTTACCCAAAAATATCTTGCTTATTTAAAATTGTAATAAAGTGACCTGTAGCACAGCATTTAAAAGGGTAAATTAGTAACGAGGACTGAGAACTGAATGTATTTCCTTTGATGCAAAGTTGATATTAGTCTAACACAAGAAAGGCTAGCACAGCATTCTGACACGTGGCCATTTTGAGATACCAACTAAACAGAAAGATGTCATCTAGGGAAATAAAAATCATGAATAGAAAAAAAAAAAAGTAGTAGTAACATGTGAAGAAAACATTATTTTAAAGGCTGGAGATTTTACTTTAATACACAGATGGATTCAAACCAATGCCTTGGTTGTGAATATTCCCTGAACTTTCTGGAACCGGTCTGAACTCTGAAGCCAACTTTTTCCTTTATAATGAGTTGAACTATATCCCAGATTTTGTATGTGCCTGAGCTTTATAGAAATCCACATTTCAGCTCTGTGATTAGGACTACAGCTTTTGCTATTATAATATTTTACTTGTGTATATACACACACATACACATATTTGTACACTGAGCTACAGATAGATACATACATACAAACAAACGTATATATGCATAATATAAATGTTCTTACAGTACCCAAAAACCCTACTTTGAGACAGTAGTATTAAACAGACTCAAAGTGCTAGTAACAAAATTATATTCTGTCACAAACTGAAGAACACAATACAGAGGCTGTAAATTGCTTTACCAAACAGAGTAACTTTTGCATATTATGGAAGGATCTGATGATACATTTCAGTTACTCCAACATTTTAAGTCGTCAGACTACCTAAAAGCACAGGAAAGAATCCACTCTTAAAACATTAACTATAAAATTAGATGAAAGAATCGTGGCTAGGATACAATTTTCAGTAGACTCCACTAGATCTTGGTTTATTGCCTAACACTTAGTAAAACAGGAAATGGGTTGTCAGTCTTGCAAAAGAATAATCCATTACAAAGTCTTCATTACACCCATTCCTGATGAAGTGCTGGCTCCAAAATCTCTCTCCTCTGTCAAGTCAGCTGGGCAGCCACAAACCACACTGCTAACATGACTTTTTCTTATCCAACTGCGGAACACTAAGTTCAATTCTAAGCACAGCATATGAATGATCACAACTGATAAATCTATTAGTATTGCTGCAGTAGGTGACTGTTTAATCTTGGGACAGTTCTAAACCCCAGGGACACAAACATAACAAGCAGAAAGGATCCAGCAAAGCCAGTTTGTATTCACAGCAATCTAAAACACTTAAGATGCCTGTCCAAGATACATCAAAGAATGTCATACATAATGAAATCACGAATGTTTCATTATAGTTAGCATTGTAGATGAGTGTTTAACACTTTATTTTGTGGACTTTTTCTAATACGAAAGATACAAGCACGATTTATGAGAGGAATAATTTTTAAAGAAGAAGAAGCTGTATACTAACTTCTCATCACACTAAGTTTGTTCTGTCGTGATACGATATGTGGCACACAACAGCCTTGACAGGCCACTCAGGCATGAGGGAGAAGAGATGTAATACAAAGGGATGAGACACAAGTTTGTTTGGACAAAGGTCCCCACTGTTCCTGGTGGGGTGAAAGGCAGAGTGGTAACTGTGGGACACCTGGCTGGAGGACGCACTCAGAGCAATCACATTATGGGACCTGCTGGCCCTGGCTGGAGACAGGGAGGTGGCATACTGGGAGCTTGTGAGGTGATGTGGAAAGAACGCATTAAGCTCCCTTTGGTGCAAACAACAAGCTGACACTATAGAAAGTCTGAGCTGTGTACTTCTCACTTATCTATGTAAATGAGATCAAACCTGAGTGCCTGGAGACAGATCCTGCAGGAGCCTGCTGATAAATCACTGCTGCTTTTACCTCCATGGCAGCCAGCTAATGAGAGAATGAATCTCAACAGGCTCTTAAGTGCATTTTCTAGTTTATTGCTCCAGCAAAGCACACAGTAGAGAATGCACATGCTGAATGATTTCACAGACTAGATAGCTTTAGGCTACTATGATTACTTTCTCTAATTAAAACTCTATTTTACTAAAGAACTGTGTTTACTACCATAACAGTCTTTGTTTAGTCTGTTATAAGTGATGGTAACTAAAATTTCTCAAACAAAAAGACTCAACTTGTTATTTTATATTAGTAAGTGTTTTGAGATTTTGCTTAGTCACCTAAAGGCCTTGAGTATTAGAAAACAGTAGTCGTGCCACTCACTATACAGCTGGTGGGCTGGAACATCTGCACACTCAACCTTCCACTGGGCTCTGCTCCACCCTAACAGTAGTAGGAAATTTTCAATGTTATAAGATACAAGAATGATGCTGAAGGCTCCAGGGGGAAAGCAAGTATTGCAGAGCAAAAATCTGGTACCCTCATTGTCTCTTCTCTTTGCTCTTCCACCAGCTCTCCCAGCAGGACCTACCTCCTACTCTCCTGAAAGGCAGCTGAAGGCAAAGCATTCACTGTTTGATGTACTATGGATTCAAAAGGGAAATTACCCAGCTTCACAGGGCCTCATGCAGCACAGAGTGATTACAGCTCCTGATGGATCTTTACTTGCAAAAACATCATCAGCTATGCAGCACCCAGGGGAATTTCTTCCCCAGGAAGAAAGAATGGAGCAGCATTACCCAGTCTCTGCCCTCCCACACACACTGCGCATCTCTGATAGTTTGATTTTCCTTACAAGTACATAGGAAAGGGATTCTAGTCAGCATTTATTTTCTTCCTAATTAGATGTAATAATATACCACAGGCTGAAGGTTAATACTCAGTCAAACATGCAAAGTTAACTTGTGATCATTCAAGTAGCAGAGCCATTTGTTGTTAGTCTTGCCAGCTGCAATTGGGTAAGCTTTCAATGCAAGAAGTGCTATGATGCTAGAAGAGGAGGTGTGTTATTCTGACACTGCTTTTCACACTAATTAGTGTTATCATTCCTGTGCTTTTTATAATACAAAATGATCATATGCCATATTGTACAAGCTGCTACATAGCACTACATTGGGCTCATTCTAGTGTAAAAACAGTTTAACATAACAAGACTTATCACAATCCAACAGTAAAGAAAAAGAACACAAACATTTCCAACTAATACCTTTTGTCCGGGCCGTCCTGATTCACCAGGTTCACCCTAAACAAAGAAAAGAAATGAAAGGCATGATATCCGTCAAATGGAATTAAAAATAGGGTTGGGGAAGGTCGTAACATTACCTGAAACGTTCGTGACACAACAAAGTAACACTGATCAGCCACCCCTCTTCTCCCTGCACAATTGCTTTCAACACTTAATTACCTTAATTCCTGCAGCAGATGAACCAGGGTCACCCTGATAGAAAATCCACAAGAAATGATCATGCTTATTACATATGCAGATTTTAGGAAATAAATACAGCAAAACGTGCAAGATTATAGCAAGATGATAGAGCAAAATATCTATTTAGCAAGACTATCTGCTCTCTGTGATGATACATAGGAACTTACCCATTGAAATTAAATCAAAGGATTCAGAAAAGAAACCATATTATTTTCAAAAAAATGCAGAGAGAATTAGTTTCAAAAAGTATACTAAGAAAACCCAAATTTCACAACTAAAAAATGCAGATACAATAATTGCTGATTTTCTTTAAAAAGCTGGAAGATGGGACACAGTTCGGCATCTCTAAGTTGCTGACATACATCAAAAATCATTTACTGCAATTTACGAGTGATCTTTTTTATTTGGTTCTACAAATCTCAACTGACATAGCCTTTTGTGCAAATCAAGATGAGCTTTGAAAAAAATCAGCAAACTATGCATTTATCACTATCAGGACAGGTCTTAGCTCAATTTCCACAGCTCTTCAGCCTGTTTAGACTGTTAAGACAATGCAGCTAAGTGGTGCACATGACGGGATGAGGCAGTTACAGCAATTCATGTATTAGGGAAAGCTCTTTCTTCTAAGGACACATCTTGCCTTCAGAAAGAGTGTCCTGTTTTCTGCTTGGTTGACCAGGCTTTATAGGTAGTGATATGCGCAAATTCAGAGAACTGCTGAGTGAATTGGTAAGGAAGCTTTCAGCTCCCAGTTTGTGTTATTATCACAGGATCCTCCAAATTCTTAAATACTCAGTTTGCTGCACTTTTTTTCCCCCTACATGACATACCAAATAAATATGGAGAAAACCAAACTGATGAAAAACTGGGTAGTTAAAATAGAGGCTGCCAAAGATGGCTGGAGCACTTATATTTGAAGGACTGTCTTAGTATTTATTATTCAAAATAAATTTGGATGATTCATTGAAAATAACAAGTTGCTAGATGGCAGTAACTGCAAACTCTGCAAGAGCCTGTTAGCAATTGACAGGTAGTATAGAAGCCGACATTGTTATCCACTTTGAAGATGTTTAAGCAGAGTACCCATTCCTGATGGCTCAGTGAAGCTGGAGGAAGCATTCTGTGAACAGTGGAGATTCAGAGTTGCTTTGGGGGTTATTTTTTGTAATAGCCCAATAAAATTAAATGGCACCAGAAAACACGCTCACTTTGTTTTAAAGAACAGAAACAGAATTTCCTCTACACAGTTGCTGCAGCTCTCTCGTGTGAGTTAAAAACAATAAGTCAGTTTTATGAAGGGTTGATTCATGTCTGGAAACCTGAGCTGCCTCTTCTTGATAGACGTGCATGAGTGATACTGCTGATATCCCTTACAAGCATGTACAACTGCAAAGCTTCAGGGACTTTTTATAGCTGTAAAGTGGTAAAGCAACTGGTAAGAGACGTTCACAAGTTAAACATTTTAAGAGATAATGATTGATATGAGGAGATAAGAGCATTAAGTATTTATAATCCAACTTCACATAAGAATGAAAATTAATACGGGATTAAAAGAAAAAATATGGCACAGCATGTTCTCTGTTCTCTGGTGAGTCAGACCATTTGGAAATGAAGAAATTTTAGCAGGGGAATGTGCACATAGAAGAAAAATACTTGATAGTTTCCAGGGGCTAAGTCTAAGAACTCACGTCTGACACTGATACTGCCTTCAGAGTAGGCCAACTCAGAAAAGACAGCTTCCTTTCTAAATCTTGGATCAAAAAGTATTGACCCGAGTCAGCATCTCTGATAGCCACTGGGTACAGCGGTTCAGAAAGTAAAGCTAAATCAACTGTACAAATAGGAACCTGTTCAAACAAAATTTAAAAAGGTTGTCACCAGACCTCTGTCACATGGCAAAATTAAAATTTAGTATTTATCTTACAGAAACATGATTTAATCTTTTAAAGAAATGTTTTACAATTTGTGATCTATAAATGAAATGTCTTAAACATCTAGTGTTATCATTTAAGTGTAACGGTCCCCGCATTTATTTATATAAAATAAGTGGCTTTTTCTTTTTTTTAAACCAAGCAAGTAGGAAGCATACATACAAATGGCTGAACATCTGGGAACTGCACCAATACTAGCCTTACATCACCTCTGAACAACACTTCCAGCAGATCTCTTAAAATGTCTTTTAAAAATAGTGCCTCAGAAAGTCTTGAACTTCTCTCCACAGGTGTTCAGTTCACAAAAACTCTCAATACTCATCTGGTAGTGAAGTTCTGTGAAGTAACACACACTCTGGACATTTCAGAGCTACCCAAAGAGAAAGCAGAGAGCATACATAAGAACATAAGAATAATGCTTTAATGAGGCTGCCTGTGAGATTTGCTGGTCTTGATTCCAACTGCTCCTTTTAAGACAACAAAAAAAGGTCAGAATTTTTTGTATTAACCTCCCTGCCTTGATAGAAAATACCCAGAGGAAAATACAGAAGAAAGGCTTCTGTGCTGCTTTGAAATCCTGCATTATAGCAGAATAGTCTGGTAAGGGTAACTGTTCAAGATGATTATAACACCAATGAAAAAAGTACAAGCAATACAGAAAAAAAAAAAATACACGGAGAAAAAAAAAAAACCAAAACATCAAGGCTACTTTGTGAACATATTAAACATGACTGTAATAGGCTTTCTTAGATTCTCTAACACTAATGCAATTAACAACTGCTGGGCAAATTCATTCTTGAATTTTACGTGAGGTCATACAGCACAATATTTGCCCTACAGTGAAGAACAGTTAAGAGTATCCTCCTTGTTAAATAGCACAAATGTAATGTAAGGACACTGAGTTTTATGCTAGTTCCTATATCATCTGTTGAAATACGTCCTAAAGTTCCTACCAAAGCTATCTTTCAGAAACAGTAATTTGCAGTTCTACTATAAGACACAGATTTTTCTTTTTTCCTGGGTGGCAGATTGTCTAACAGGCAGGGAAAATGGGTGGGCAAAAAACAATAAAGGCCAACTAAGCCACGGTTTTGCTTATTCTGTCCTAAGAATTTGTGCGGTGGATGCCCAGCTGTTACTGTTAGAGCAATGAGCTCTATGCAAACAGCATGTATTTCCATGTCACCACAGCACCTCTGAAACTTACATGAAACCTTGAAGAGTTGGGAGACATCTGTATTAGGATGGTAAAAAATTTATTGATATTTCTTCAGATGTAGAAATATAAGTTCTCCCAATGACCTACTTTTTCAGAATTTGATCCCAAACATTTTGAGGCTCACAGTAATATATACAACACTATAGTAATATTTACAACACTATATATATGAAAAAAAAAAAAAGATTTCTCAGTGAAAGAGGTAGAGGAGTTTTTCTTCCCTTAAACAAGATTCCAAGCAGTCAGATGCATGCATTGAAGACCACGGTGAAGCATGGGAATACAAATGCGTGCATGCTCACTCTCACAGGAGATACAGAAGAAAAGCAACAAGGGAAGCTCCACTTCCAAGTCTTCCCAGAGAAGTTAACTTCCCACTTATTTGCTACAGGACGATGTCTTAAAAATAATCTCATATTTTCCTAGAAATTATGTTATTAAATCTTGTAAAAATGGATTAAGACGACTTCACTGGCATACGTTGTCTAAGCAACTAAAAAAGGTTCTTAAGATTTTAATCTAGGCTAATAAACATGACTACAGAGGAAGTATTATATAAATGAACTGAGAATCAAAAAATTTACTATTCTTATACATAATGACTATTTTTAGTACCTGACTTTAGAATACACCCCATAATAACTTTATGTTCTTGAATACTGCTTCCAAATGATAGGGCCTGAGAGATTTGCATGCGTTGCTTACTATGTTGATAAATCTGGCATTGATAAACTCTGATTTGAGTTGGTTATGCAATTAAACATATGGGGTGGGAGACAAGAATGTTTTTATGCTTCTGCTCAAGTATAGTCACTGAAAATAACGCTTTTAGAAGCATACGAGTTCCAAGTTGTGGTAATAAGCTGTATGCAATCTCTACTCAAAAATATACACAAAGAATACAAAAGATTATGGAGAAGATCATTATGGCTGGTCCTTCTTCCTGTACTATGGGTTTCTTTGCATACGTAGAACACAAATACTCAATTTCAATTTCAATCTTTTCTGCAGGGGTACAGAACAAATCTCAAATAAAATAAAATAAAATAAAAAACTAAATAACACAATATTTTGATGACGTCAGCTACTTTTCCCCATTGGTACTTTGCAACAATGAGCTAACAAGGTATTAAGTGAGGTTGTTATTGATATAATCTGGTAAAATCTTCCAAAATTTTGTTTTTATCATCAACTCTCAATTGCTTAGCTGGCTGTTTGGAAGAAAGTTAGCTATCATAGTATCATATTGGTTTAGTCCCTTTCTTTGTAGAGAACAGAGAATGGGAAATACGAACAGCTAAGATATACCAGAAAGAGATATAACTCATCAGACGCAGAACCAAAAGTCTGGGCAGATTGCGACCAAGTTTTCTGAACAATGCATGTTTTAGCTAAGAGGAGTGATGATCAGAGACTGATGCACTCTGATCTAAAGCTGCTGCTACATAAAGTCAGGAACAGAACAGTGACATTTTCCCACTGTTTATAAGAATGATTTCAGTCAAACTGTTCAACATTTTTAATAAGAACGTTTCTTTTGTCAAATTTTTATTTTCACTAGTTCATTAGATTGTAAACACATCTACGGCACATGCTTTCCTCTCGACTAATAAGTAGCATACCTTTTCTCCTGTGTCACCCTTTGGTCCATTTTCTCCAGCATCACCCTGGAATGAAAATACATATGTTAAAAGATGATTTTATGTAAACACACAGTGTGCAGAGAGGAGTCAGCATTCAAACATTATTGGCAAGTTAGTTTTATTAATCAAGTAGCCAATCTATCTACAACACAGAAGGAAGTGTGGTTTTCATAGCTGCTGTATCTGTTGCATATAAACCCACAAAAGCACATAAACTCTCAGATAACTATCTTCCTGTTGGTATGGTCTACAGACTTCCACAATTCATTGTGGTTTAGAAATGAAGGAAGGATTTCATGATGGTTCAGCATTTTAAACTGGCGGCGCATAGTTCTCCAGAGATACTCACCTAAGCATATCTAATCAAATTCAGGTAAGTTATCCAATTCCAATACTTTTTATTAGATTTTCAATGATGTACGTTATAAACTGCTTGAGTTTGAAGTACTTCCATGCATGATTCACAAACCAGAAAACCTTCACTGATCTCACCCCTCCAGATAGCCACCAAAATGTTTATCTCTACATAAATTTGATGTGTTGTATGTTATTAAGAAAAGTGATATTCAGACAACACTCCTTTATGCCTGGGCAGATATTTCTCATTTTAAAAATAACTTTTTAAAGAAATGCTTCAAAAGATTTATCTATAAAAATACAAAATTCCTATTTTTATTAATTCAGTATAGTAACACCCAAGTAAACCAAAAAGTCTGTTATATATGAGGACCAAACATGCCTGTGAGACTGAAATGGAAGAAATATATAAAATACCAAAGGTACTGATTGACTCTAAATATGCCACAACCATTTTTGTGGGTCTTGGCCAGACAACCAGTAAAAATATTCAAATAACACTATTAATTCAGCACCTGTCACATTGCTCTGAAAAGCTTAATGTAAAATTCCTCTCAGAGGACTTGTACAGGATGGTCATCAATACAAGGGTAACTAGCAAAAAACAAGCAAGTCTTTAATTAAGGGCTTGAGTCATGGAGTTGTGCAACAGTAATGGCTAGGAATGTCATTCTGAGTCCATTTGACATGATAACGTACATATATGACATTTACAACTACATTTTTTAGGGAAATATAATGGATGATTATGGTGAAATATCATGAATTTAAGTAACAGAAATCCAGTACAGGTAAGTATTGTTATACTGCTTTTGTGCTTGAAAATGAACAAAGGATTAATGGAGTTCTACCAGAAATACTGTTTTAACAAAAAGGTTTGATTTTTGTGAAAAGAGATTCCTAGTTATATATTCTACATGTAGGGTAAAAACATTCAAGATTTCCCTTGATAATAACGTGCTTTAGAATACATGAACTGCAACTGGTAATACATGGTTTTACGCAGATCTGGAAGTGAAATTCAATTGTAGCTGAAAACAGAAGCCACATGAGCAAGCACTTCTCAAGAGCAAATAACACCTGAATGCAAGCAGCTTACTTTTTAAAAAGCACAGCTCAATTTATTCACAGGAGATGAGTCCGTGTAAAGATGCTTGTTCAAAATAAGGCTTACAAAATAAGGCTCAGGTTGCCCCTGCAGAGATGCAGAAGTTTAATTTGCACTAAGTGTTTACTCACATGAGTGCTCCTGCTGGTATCTTTATATGGGCAGAATCACACCCATGTTTTGCAGCATGGAGCTCATCTTGTCTCTGTGTGACTGTATATGATCTAGAGTTTGCGTAATTACCACTCTGTTACCAAATTCTTTTACTCCCTGCAGGTAACAGAGCATTAAAACCAATTTATGAGAAATGTTTGACACTACCATTTATCCAATCACTCATCTTTTTCTGACATGAACATTAGACATGGATAGGTGCAGAGTTCCTCAGCTGTGCAGCAATTAAGGCATGAGCACTGCTATCCATGAGTAATCAAACTACAGTAATCTCAGAAGGAGTAACTGGTATTCGTATTATTTGATGTCAGAAAAAGCTGCATAATGACTCTCAAGTTGTAGTCTACAGCTGCATTTTTATTTATTTATTTTTAAACTAAGAATCAGTGCGCTGACAGCTTTCCAAAACAGAACAACAGCAAAGGAAGTGGAACAGGACTCACCTTTTCTCCTCTTTCTCCAGGGTCACCCTGAACAAAGCAAGTGGAGCAGAGAAGTCATAAGTTACTAACACGAGTAAAATTCCAAGTTTAAGTACTATTATTAGTCACAATTGATGACACTTTTTCAAATGATAAAAACCCAAAGCAAAATCTTCAATAAGCATTAATAAATAAATTTAATAGAACTCAATAGACAATACATTTTCAGCACAATTTTAAAACATTAGGGATTTGTATGTAGAATTTTGTTTTGTTTCAAAGTTTTTCTTTCTGTTTTGTTCTAGATTAAACCTTCACAAATAGGTGCACGTCTTTGCGGGATGGCCTTCTGGGACAGAGGTGACTCCTGCATTTGGTTTTCCTTATCTTGGAAATAAATGAAAGACAAATTTACAGGCTGAATGTAGGGTGAAAGTCATATGACTATTAATGGCTTAGGAGAATCTGTGGGAGAAACAGAAAGCCCTAAGTGACTCAAACAAATTCACAACTGATTTAGAGCAAAGAGCTTTTACTGCTTCTAACATTTTCTGGAAGAAAACGATCTTTTAGCCACTATTTTTAAAATCATAACTTATTTGAGAAACTAGCTTAATGGCAAACTCAGATTGGTGCACTGAGCGTGACCCTGACAACTCATCTCTGTGTTTCTGGCTCAGAAATGCACCCTGCCTCATCTTTGCCCCTTCTGATGGCTGGCAGTCGCTAGGCAACTCGAAGATTACAGTTGTGCATATGAATTAAGCATTAAGTGTCACAATTTGGCTTCTGTATACGAAATAAGAAAAGGTCACGCTCCCAAATGGTGTGTTTTCATCCCTGATGGACAAGCAGCCAGTCAGTAAACGTAAAGAGCCTGCCCTGTGTGTCTGTCAGCAGCAGTGTGATGCACAGAATCAGCTGAGGAGCACTTGTGCACCAAAGACATGCTCACAGCTGATGGGATTAGAATTCAACATTACCCATTCCAAGAGGCCCACCGATCACATCATCGAGCTTGCTTTTATACAGTTATAAGCTTTACGTTCCATTCCACTCATTCAATATCAAAACAGCAAAAAAATAATCATTTAACAACAAAATAAATGCAAAGAGAGACTCTGACACATCAAATATGGGCCTAGACATGTTCTTAGTGCAGTCTATTGCTGACTGCCATTATAGCAGGATCAGTGCTCAAGACTTAACCCTGACATTCATCAAAGATTTGACCATAGTAGCTCTTGAAAAGAAGCCTGAAACACATTGTAAAGAGTATAAACAAAGCCCCTCTGAAAAGGTCTCCATATTCCCAAACACTTGCAGGCATATTACATTCACTTGGCGATGGATGCGTTTGCGTCAGTGCCACTGACTGGAATTATATATGCACAGCAGAAGATAATGCTTCTTTATGGTGCAATGTGTAAAGCCTCTGACAGTGCTGATCACTAGAGAGAGCAGATCACTAAAAGCCAGTCAGAATATAAACACTGCTTGGAAAGAACAACTGTGATCTATATGCACTCACGTACTGCGTGCTTTTGTTTTTAATCCATTTCCAGTACTAACCTTAAGCCCTGCTGCTCCCTTCTCCCCCGCTATGCCAGGCAAACCAGGTTCTCCCTAAGAAGACACAAAAAAGATGCAGTTAACAAAGACATGACAAAATACATTTTAACATCATTTCACCGTCTCATATTAAGTGGACTAAATCTAATTTAAGCTCCTGTAGAGATAAGAAATAATTCTACAGAAAGCACCAGAAATGCGCATGTGTGAAGCTAAACAGAAAACAGAATTGAGACTTATGATTCTGAAAAGCTGCTCAATTTACCTTAAAAACAGTCTTTCCAGCAAGGCTAGCATTACTTCTCTCTTTCCTACAACTCAGAAATACAGCAAGAAAGGCTTATCTTAAATGACTTTGACATTCTGCTCCTAAGGAAGACAGACGGTGATGAAAAATGAAACGAGTTTATTCCAGAAACAGAAGAGTTTGGAATAGATAGCTTTTTAATTTTTTAAATATACCTTGCTTGTCAGTTTTACACACTCCAGTACCACCAGCTAAAAATTAGATTTAAAAGACTTTAAAAACTTCAGCATAACATTAAAGATCCAAATTTGGGGTATTTTAATATATAGTAGACATAGACAAGCTTGTTCCACAGCTTGAAGAGTGGCAAGTAATTTTCATAAGTCAGTCAATAAATGACAATTACTTGTAAACTTCTTTTTTTCTCTAAACTGAAGAAAAAAAAACACAACCGAAAAAGCAAATAACAAATAGAAAAACAAATAATTCTTAATGATATTTCCTGGTGTTTATTTCCCAGATTCACTGAAAAAAATGCATGCATTATTTGAGAGACACGATATATCAATGGCTTACTGGTAAACATCTAGGGTTGATGACTGAGTAAAACCTTTTGTGGAAATTATGCCTCAAATTCACAACAAATATGCATATTTTTGGTAACCCTCGCCTACGCACTAACGCATTGCACTTCAAGGTGGGAAAGCATGTTAAAGTAGCATCCAAAAGAACAGAAGATGCCTTCAAATGAGTTCCTCAATAAGCCTTTTTGCTACATAAATGTAATAAAAGGCCTAAAAGTTCAATTCAATAGCTACTACAGTAATGAAATGAGAAATGATAATTCAGAAACTCAGTGGATATTTTTATATAGGATTCAAATTCAGTAGACAGGATGAACCAACTCTGCTCTAAGTTACAGAAGAACTGAGATACAAGCTTGTTCCAATCATCCAAAAAAGCCTTCCACTAAGAAAGATCTTTTTATTGCTTATACAGTCATATTTGAATCAGAGATATATAAACTTGATTCCCCAAGAAGGTTCCATTCTAGTTCTAAATTAAAGGAACATAAAGTACCTTAATGTCACCAACTATGGGACTATTTCAAAACACAGAACAAAACCGTTCAGGTTCTTGTAAAACTCTACTGAGCTATTCTTCACAGCAAAGTGTTAGGTGCTATTAGACTCACAGACAATTACAAAGCTATTTGAGTCAGCCCTTTTTCAAGGCTCCTTTGTATTGTAGTAGCTCGAAGGCTGATAAAGTAGCACAGGCATTTGATATATGAGCGGTCAGGATTTGAAGCTGTTTGAGATTAGGCATAAGCGTCCTAAAGGATTGACCCAAAAGACATTTGGAGAAAACTGCCAGTTGACAAAATGAAGCAGAAGGGACTGATGGATATGCACTTGTTTCTCCTCATCCCACACTGCAAACAAGTTTGTTTCTGTCTCCTTCAATTTAAAACAGCTGCAGTTGGCTGACACTTCAAGGGGCTTAAATCAGTAATCGAAAGGTCAAAGTCCCAAGCTTGTGCCTTCCTACCAAATTTACATATCCAATATTGCATACACAGCCATTGGTAGGACAAAAAAATGAGATTAAAAACTGGACAAAAAAGTTGCCTTGCTTTCTTAGGAAAAAAAAAAAAAAAGTAAAAACCTCTGGCTGCTATGTCCTTGTAGTAAATCACTGTTTCTACCAACTGTCCTGTTTCTGGACTATATGTGACTTTCCTATGGCCATCAAACTTTATGCTTCTATCACTGGAAGTACTAGCCAGAGGCATTATCACACCAGGTATTAGCTCTGGGAAAGGGAAAAACTGAAGGCAAACCTACAAGGAAAGCACAGTAATGACCTTGCACCTTTGTGCTTTTGAAGTCATTATCCTCCTGTTTCCAAAGCCTTAAAGCACAGAGGGACAGTATAAAACCACAGTTTCCCTTTCACTGCTTTAGAACCTGATTTTATCATCTATACAAGCAGGAGCAGTATGACGAAACATAACTTTATTGCACATAAGCTATCTTATATGCTACCCCAGGAAAACCCTGTTTTCCAGGGCTAAAGCTGATTTTTAAGTATTAAATATTCTATTAAAGCGTAAAATAAAATATAAAAACAACAACAAAAAACAATAAAACAAAACCCACAACCAACCAATAAATAAAAAAAAAAAAATTCCACCCAAATAAACAGAACAAAGCCCCGACAGACCTCCCACCAGGTAGGAAACACCAAAAATAGCCACATGTTGAAACAGCAGCAAACATTTTGGAGGAAAGTAGATTGATAGTTTTCCTGCTGCACACTAATCTTAGTATTTGCCATGAATATAAGTTAAAATATTTTTATTAAGAAGTATTTAATTTAAGAAGTAATTACTTTCCTTCCATTTATTTACTTTTTTGCTGTTTTTTACTCTTTTTTTGTTTTCATTTAAAGCATATATTAAAACTAAAAAATGCTGTGTATGTTTGTTTCACTCCCACAGGTCAGCGTTTGGGAGATTAACTGCTGCTCTTTTGGCTGAGGACAGTTACGCTGCTGTTCAAGGAGAGATGCATGGAAGGGAAAACTGGACATTCAGAAACACCACCTCATGCATCAACTGCAATTAGAGTGCTTTTAAACTTGGCAAGGTGTCAGAAGCTATAAAACTATATTCCTCATCTCGTGTATTTGTACATTCACCAGGCCATGGTTAATGGCTTCCCGACTCATATTGCTGTCTCTCTTTAACAGCATTGACAGCAAAGGTGTCATGCTGCAGAAACAATTGCCTTCTGCATATCATTTAGCTTTCAAATCAAGTCAGCATATTTTTCTTCTTCCCCATTTAAGGAGTGATTTTGTCTATAGCACATCTAGGTTTGTGTCATAGCTTATCTTTCTGCAGTCAAGATGTCCTCAAAAATAATCACACAGGGACAGGCATGACTAAAACAAAACGTGTCCTAAAACCTTATAGTGCCTATGTAAAAGTATGACATACTACTACACTTAAAATGATATCAACAGCCACAGTGCACCCTCAAATAAGAGTTGCAAGGCCCAAAGAGCATGTGTAAAAATATCCTCAGAAGATTCTCTTGAAACTTTCCTTATGAAGATAGACTGCAGGAAAGATACTGTGGGCAGGTTGGACATATGTAGCTATAGTCCATAAAGATTTTGCTGTACTTGTAAAAGCAGTAAAACAAACAAACAACCACCACCACCAACAAAAACAAAACAAAACAGAACAAAAACAAACAACCACCACCAACAACAAAAACAAAACAAAACAGAACAAAAACAAACAAACAAAACAACAACAATAACAACAACAAAACCACCAAAACCTCCCAGATGTACAAAAATCAAATTCCAAACTGGTAAATCTGCAAATTTTGCATTAGAAGTTCTCCTAACACAGCCCTTACCTTCTGTTTTGTACAAAGTTCTGTTGTCTTTGAGTTATGGAACCAGCCACAAATGGTCCTGTTTTCATGACATAACTATACAAATAAACTATAACCTAATAGAAAATGCTAGAAAAGATACCTTTTCCCAATTTTAATATAAAAAATACTATAATAGTAGTGAGTAAACATTTGTCTACTGCAGAAAAGGACACCACCACCACTAGAAGTTTTTAAGCATGTAAATCCCCAGTTCTTCTCTTGCCTATGATCATCTGAAGCTATTTAGGTCCAGTTCGATGAATTCAGAAATGGTCTCAGAATGATGGAAACAGAAATTTCCAGCAAATGTGCTATTGTTCTTTCACCCACCCAAAATCAGGCAGCTAAATTCAGTATGATTGTAAGTGCTCCTGTGCTCCTGATGACAGGAGAGGCTTAGAACGAATTAGAAAAAAATACTATCACATCAGCAAATTACGATGTCAAGGCACAGCTGAAAAAGTTACGGAGAAAGTTACTATTCAGGATCTTTCTGGTCATTTCCAGAAAGGTCTTCAGCAAAACACCTTGAGAAGCAGAAATATTTTGATTTTTCTTCCAATTAATATCAACTACCACAGCAAACAAAATGCCAGCATGCCAAGAAGAATACATTCAAGCCAGCCACTTGGTTCAGGAGTGTCAAATAGTTCAAAGAGCAACTCTGGACAGCACAGCAGTGTTGCCTTGATCCAAGTCCTGGTCCTCTTGTGCCTGTATTGCCCATATGATTGTGTTAACATTGAGAGACCAGCTCTGTCTTTCCTGTATTAGTTTGGGTAAAACACATGCTTTGGCACCCTGCCCAATGAACTGAATTTGATCAGTGCAGAGCACTGCTTGGGCTCAGCTGACAATTTGATAAAAAGCTGTCACTATGAATGCATAAAACCTACTTCAGATCAGTTTTGAAAATGTATCAGCCACTAGAGTACATATTGAAGGAATTCAGGCTGTTGAAATCATACCTCTCCTTAATAGAGCGATCTGTGCCCTTGAGGTATATACCTCTATGACCAGAATTAAGCAGCTAAAAATAAAATGGCTGGAGGCCCTGGCCTTTCTTGTTTGTAGCAGAAAAACAGCCTGGAGGCCACTGTTCAGAAATAAGCTTGGTTTTGGTGGGATTCATAACTCCATCTACACCAGCTGGTTGATATCCATCTCACCCTAAGAAGAAAGCCTGTCAGTACTGCTATATTTTCCAGTCACTAGAATGCAATCAGTTGTAAGGATAAGGAAATACAAGAGGCCCCCAAACTAAATTCAGTCTATTTTTACTCTAAAATACATAAACAAGGACAGAGGGGGAAAAAGTAGTTTCTCAGACATGTTACTGTGATTTCCATTTCAAATCAGGCTTGAATTATTTCCTTTCAACTTGCTTTTCACCCCCCCTAAAAATTAACTTAATGTTGTTTGTTTAAGAACTGGAAAGCTCTCCTGGCCCACTCACCAGCTGAAATTAAGTGGAAAGTCTTCAACAGGACTCAGCTGGCCTGCAAACCTGTCTGGGAATCTGTGAACTGCATTCAATGATATTTCCTTTCTCTATATTTCTTTATTTGAAATAAATGGTAGTACACACCCTTCATTTCTCCAAAGAGATGTGGTAATACTACTTTTGAAACATGTCTGACATAGTACAGTAGGGGGAATATCAATGGGGAAATACATATGAATTAGAGTAACAATGAGCATGAGAAAAGCAGTAAGCAACATGCACATCAAGACTCTATGGCTACTAACAAGGAAGGGAGATTTCTTTGAAGTTTATCAAACTGCTATTGTCAAACTATTGGAACAACCTGAACTGAAATGACCTGTACTGACTACCATTCTGTTCTTGATACATCCTTACAAAATAATAAAAATAATTCCTACAGAAGAAAAAAAAAAAACAACAGTGCACAGGTTTCTGTTTACCCAGTGACAACCCAGTTGCACCAGGTAAATTTAGGTTGGACATCAGGAAACACTTCTTTACAGAAAGGGTTGTTAAGAACTGGAATAGGCTCTCCAGGGAGGTGGTTGCGTCACCATCCCTGGATGTGTTTAAAAATCATTTGGATGTAGGGGCATGATTTAGTGGAGGGTTGTTAGTTAGGGTAATACGGTTAGGTTGTGGTTGGACTCAATGGCCTTCAAGGTCTTTTCCAACCTGAGTCGTTCTATGATTCTATAACACTCTCTCAGACTGCAAGAATTACTAGGTGGCTACTTCCTAGTTATTCTTCTCAACAAGATAAGCAGAATGTGGCTACAGTTTCCTAAATGCAGAAACAAACAGGGAATGTAAACATCCTTTCAAGATGACTGGTAATATTTCATAGGATTTGGCCTGAAAGAAAGAAATATATGTGAAACGATGACGATAAGTTTGCTACTATGAAATCTATCAGTTAACAGTCCTGCACAAACAGGTGGGTTGTGTAAAATTACACTTACTCTAATATTTAGAGATTGTCCAAGAAAAGTGGTTCATAAGTCAAGGGATTAGAAAATCATTCTAAGTGTACTCAGAATTTATGATCTAGTTTCCAGACCAACCGGTCAGACTTGTCAATCGTCTCCTATTTTCCACTATTTCAATTAAAGAGGTGAAGGGAAAGGAAAAGAAAAATTGCAGGCACATATATGATGGTGATGACCTAAGTGTATTATTCAAGTGCTTGTGGACAGGGAAAAGTTAATTCACTGTCGACATTCATCAGTTGAAAGATATTCAGTGCTCAGATGAAGAATGCATTCACATACAATTTTAAGCACGTGCTTAGAATTCTACCTTTTAAACTAAGGAAAAATAGTAATGTGGATCTTCATGTACCGCACACGCTGCTGTTGAGCAGAACGAGTTCACTGATTAAAAGGCTACCAAGACAGTACAACTTTTTTAAAGCTTTCTAACTCTGTATCTTCTTAAAAGGAGATGCATCACACACTGAAGTTGGTCTGCAATCAGCATTAATCTCTCTGAGTAAAGCCAGGAGTGCCAGCAGTCAGCACACAGTACTGGCCAAACTTAATGTATATAGACTCCTAAAAAGGCTGTACACAGATGTCTGACACTGAAATTATCACTTTGGTTGTCATTCAACTGTACCTTGTGAGAAACACTGCACTAAGAATCTGTTTTTATTGTCCAATATGGAACAATGGACCTTTTGGTAGCAAAATATTAGCCTGGGAATCCTAGACTGCACTCAATTTACTAATACTAAATTCAGATAAATATTGCTTCAGCTTAGATTTATTTCTACCATTATTTTAAAGCTAACAGAACTTATTTTTTAAGAGAAACTTCAACATTCAACTTTCATCTGCTTATATTCTACTTCTTCAACTTTCTATCTGCTTATATAACACATTTTCTGCACATAATGTAATGCTTACAAGTCAACCTTAGCTACCAACTGTAAAACACTCAAATCTGACTACACGTATCTGGCCAGTTTTTGCGCTAATATCTAGATTTAGTTTAGTAATTCATTGTTTTTTCTTAAAATTTAGAAGTAGTCCATCCACACTAAATAATTACATTATTTATGTATACACTTTTTATTACTTTAAGTAATGATTGTTTTAGATGCCATAAATAGAACAAAATAAACATAAAAACATCCAAATGTTGGGGTTGGTTTTTTTTTTGTTTGTTTGTTTGTTTGTTTTTGTTTCTGTTTTTAAATGCAATTCAAAGTTGATAAACAGCAGTTAAATAAGTATTTAACTTTCACTTCAGGAAGACAATTTCAGATCTGTTTCCTTCCCCATTAAGCATGACTCCAATCCAGTCTACAGGGTCTCCATAAAACAAATGTACAATCACCTAATCCATCTCAAAACAAACCCCAAATCTAAGTCTTCCAAAACTATACGTTAATACGTTAGTAACTAGACAAGATTTTCATATCTGGCACATCTGAGTTATTTCACTGACATCCATTTCTCTGCACATACAGCCAAAGATTTCTGAATAGACATCATGTGAAGATACATTAAACACTTTGATAAAACATGAATCATCACTTCTATTCAATGTGTTTGCAACTATGTAGTCCACTCTTCTCTCATTGTTCTGCACATACAAAGAAAATCATGCTATAAAATGTGGTCCTGCATTCACATTTTAGTCACATTAATTACTTGAACTCGATACACTAGTACCGTCTGTGCTTGCACCTACTTTCAATCATTCGTGCTAGAATTAAATGGAGTCACAAAGGAAACAAGGAAAAATTTCAGGACTTAACACAAATTTACTTTGTAATATAATTTTTTTAACGTACTGTGTGTTATATATACCTAGCTCCCAACTTATTTTTAATGTCATTGTTCACAGTAGTCATAATGTTCTGAACATAAACATTGAAAAATAATAGATTCATGGCATGATTACCACCACTATATTGAAATTACTCATATCATTTCCTCTAGCCACTGTTAAAATGCAGGTTGTATATTACAATAATAGAAGCTTACTGTTAGGAAAGCACAATTTAAATGGAATTATTTAGAAAAACTTAGTGCCTTTTTCTCAAGGGCTCTTGGGGAGGGAGGCAGAAGAAGGCAGAATGAAGGCTGCTCCAAAAGTAATGCCTCCTATTTTATTTTGTTGGCCCATGACATCACAGCTGGATGTTAATGGATGGCAGGATAGGTTGAACCTTCCCACCAATATTTGATTCCATGTTGTTGCCATGTGACAGATGGCAACAGAGGGGCAGTCTGACAGAACGGTGTCTGACATAAAAATACATATGAAGTAAAAATGTGTCACTGAATTCCTCCATGCAGAAAAAATGGCATTCATTGATGCTTGCTGAGCACTTATGGAGACCTGACAATGGATGTGAGCACAGTGAAATGCTGACTGGGTGGTGCATTTCAGCAGCAGTGGCAGTGATATGCAAGACAAGCCATATTCCCAATGGCCATGCACAGCTGTTACTTCACAAATGTAGAGTATCTTGATCAGCCTATCAACTTGAATAAAGTGGATTATGACCAGGGAACTGAATATTAGCTTTAGCGCATTGAAAGCAATGGTAGCAGTATTGGAATATCACAAAATTTGTGCTAGGTGGATCCCATAAATGTTCACATGGGAACAGAAACAACACTGTAGGCAAACTTGTCAAGATCTATTGAACCAATATGAGGCTGAAGGTGACAGTTTCCTGGACTGCATTATTACCAGTGACGGGACATGGTGTCACGACTGTAAGCCAGAGTCAAAACGGCTCCATGGAATGGTGAGATGTGAATTCCCAATGTAGTAAAAGTTGAAGACGTAGCCCTCAGCAGGTAAAGGGATGTGTATTGTGTTTTGGGAGAGGAAAGGAGTGGAAGCCTGCACTTCCACAGTCAGACCAATTAAGAAGACAACCTTTCTCTTGCAGAACAATAACACCAGACCCTATTCCAGTGTGAAGACTATGGAGCACATTGCTCATCTTGGCTGAACTGTCCTGCCACACCCACTGTACAGTCCAGTTTGGGCATCTTATGACTTCCATCTGTTTGGGCCAATGAATGATGGACAGCCAGGGCAACATTTTCCTTGCAATGACTCTGTCATTGCCACTGTGAAATAGTGGGGTCATCTCCACTGGTGCAGATTTGTATGAGCACAGCATGCAGGCTCTTGTTCATTGTTAGCAAGAATGCATAGCTAACAGTGTAGACTATGCTGAAAAATAGTGTTTTGTAGCTGAGAATTTGCTCTATCAAATAGTGTTTTTGTGCACTTCTTATTTGTTATATTTTCCATGGAGGCATTACTTTCTGAGCACCCTGTATGTAATATGTTCTTTATACACTATCATTGCTTACTTCTCAAATACAGTGAACAAGCTACAGTATCATTTTCCTTTTGGTATTCCCTGCAAGTGCTTTTCAAGTTCACTATCAATGTTAGTGCTTATGAGAACAACAGATGGTTAATACTGTTTGCAGCCAGGGAGGGATATTACTTAAAAACTTCACCACACAGTTTTGCCAAAAAACCTTAGCAGGGCTTTGAAACAGCCCTGCTGCTCCTTATGGAGCACTGTCCCAGACTAGGAGTCAGCTTAGTGAAACATAACACTGACTTGACTGAGTTACCATCTCTTCCCAGTTGCACTCAAGACTATTTCTTTTCTAATAATTTCTCTGCATTTTCATTCCCAAGTTTAATTTATATTATTGTCTACCTGCTTTTCCAGCCTAATCATTCTCTATTTTTGGCTTGTATTAACAATGTGTTGTCACTGTACAAGCACATAAACGTAACCATTTGCATCATGGAACTGAGTTAACAGAAATTAAACCAAAATAAGCTGTAGAAAAAAATGTAGTTCATAAATATACTGAATAAAGTCATACACCGCTTACACGGATGTCTATCAGTCACCACCAAATCTGAACGTGAGATTTTTGGAGTAACCATGTTCACTGACTAAAACTAGAAGAAATAACTTCAGAGCACAAACCAGATTTTATAGTCTTTTCCATGAGACTGATTTGAAATTAGAACCTTGGATGTTCTTCTGTAAATTGCCATGTGAATGAGCCTTGAGTTGCTTTAATCAGTGACACAAATAGGTGCTGTGTTGACAAAGTCAAGTGAACTCACCATTTGTCCATCTTTCCCAGGAACACCAGGCACTCCAACAGAACCCTGGTGGGAAAGAGATGCCAGCGTTTAGCAAATTAAACAGGCTGAAAACTTTCACCTCTTAATACAGCACCTAAAAAAGATGGTGAATGCCAGCATATTCTAAGTGCAATAAATTTTTCAAAAACTAATTTATATTCAAGTTGAGCTCTCTTTACAAGTGACTGTTTACATTAATCATAAATGTTTTTGTGTTGTACGTTCTTATGCTCTTACAATGTACGTTTTAGTGACTGTCCCACTGTATAGCCTCTTTCAGAAAGGAGCCTCAAGTTGGTGGTAACTTTGTTGTGAATGCTTCATAAAACATGTAAGGATTAAAATGCAATTCCATTTAATGCTCTGGATAAATTTTGAGTTTGTTCTGACACAGCCCAACCTAGCGCCTGAACAAAATCATTAACACTTCAAATACTTTCAAGCATCTGAAATGGAGAGATGTGCTCCAAGACCAATAACTGGCAGGGTCAATCTATCTTAAAGCTTTTAAGGGATAATCTGCAATAGTTCAGCCTGACGGTGCAAATTACCAACAACCTTTTAAACTGCTTCAGTATTAGTGCAGTCAGAATTTCAAAAAACAACAAAACACGGACCAGAAACAAGGAGTAGACAAAGAAGCAGCAACTCATAATGTAAGAGAAGTCTTTTTACAAACTCTCACTCTATTTTTTATGATGGGCAATTTTGTTTGAAGAATCTTATCTGACTGTTGCTGCAGACGTCCAGCAAAAATCTCGGGCACGAGAAAAGGAGCTCGCACAACACCATCCTCTTTTTCTGTAACAGCGATGTTGCATGACAAGGAATCTGATAGTGTATTTTTATTTTCCATTAATAAATATCTGAACGGGTTACAGATATAGCTATTTGAATGGCTGGTAACATAAAAGATTGGCCGGGAGACTGGGAAAGGCAGAGGCTGTATCAATGGTGAGACACGCAGTTGCTCAGCGCCTGTGAAAGAAATGAGTATCCTTTGAAGCCTATCGGGTCCTGAGGCCCAAAAATCAGTGCAAAGCATTTTTCCCTCTGCTTACATTGGCTGGGGGCTTCACTAGAAGCAGAAACCTACACCCAAAGGAAATACACCCAAAATGGATGCATGTTTACCAATTAATAGAGTTGAGGAAATAATGGATGGAAAAATCCTGTGAAACAAAAAAAAGGGAAAAAAAAAAAAGCTTATGAGTGCTTCAAAAAATATCCAACACTTAAGTGCCCAGCAGTCTCAAGCTCACAGCAGAGCTCTAAGCCAGTAATAAATAATACACTGACATCTCAGCTCGTGACCATTACCCTGAATGCTTTATCCAATGCTTTATTCCCAAAGCTTTCACTTTGGCATTCCGGTGCCCCTATATGCTGGATACATGGTCATGAATGCTAGCCACTGCAAATGGCTAATACAAATTCTAGTGAACTTTTCTGTTCATTCTGTAAATATTTTTTGTTTAATTCTTCCTGAAACTTGTAAGAAAAGGCTCAGGAGGGCATTATGACATCCGTCTGATCTCCTTGTAACAGGTAGTCTTCCCAGGGACAGTCTCATAGAGCTGCTGACTTTTCTTATGAAACATGAGATATCAGAAAATTTAAATAAAATTGATTCTACCATACCCTTAATCAATAAATGTTTATCATAAATTGAAAAGCTCACCAGAACATGGTTTTTTTTTTTTTTTTTTTTTTTTTTT
>NW_024884475.1:52023666-52046929 GCF_019232065.1 Centrocercus urophasianus
ACTTAACATAAAATTTAAATAAAATTTTTTTCAACCATCCCATAAATAAAAAAATTTTTTAAAAAAAATTTAAATCTAAACCATAAATTTTTTTTTTTTTTTTTTTTTTTTTTTTTTTTAATGTTGTACATATAAAGTATCCCACTCTGCTATTTCCTGTAATGTCAATTTCAGAATCAGATGAGCTTTACAATGTTACATTCTTGCATTGCTAAACATGAAGGGTAACCTTCTCCCTCAGCTTGTAAACTGTACAGCTCACAGCTGACAAAATCTCATGGATTTACATGCTCTGGGATTACATTTTTACATATCAGGAGGCTTTTGTTTCTTCAAGAAGTTCAATTTTAACAGATTCAACCAAACCTTCACTTTAAATAATATTTTAAAAGAAGAAAAAGAGGTGACAGCTTTGCCACATACATAAGTACTACTTATTTCTTTCCCTTCTTTTTTCTTTATACAAATTAAGCCTGCTCTAATTAGATATCTTCCATAACACTTCTTATCTTTTGAAATCAGTCTCAAAATGACCTGCCTTGGTGGTGTGTGGGTGAGATGCTGGAATGGTGCCACTTACTAGCTGCTATTGCTGATATACCTAGGACTGTTTTAATGGTGCAGTACCATAAATCCAAAGCTCACTCCATCAGACTGAGGCAGTCAGCTTTAATGAGTGCAAATAATGCTGAAAGCTTCCATAGGAAGTCAGATCTCCGATTACCAAAGGAACAGGAAGACAACAGCAAACCACCTGAATACAGCCAACTAAGAACCATTTATCAGCAACACCTATACCCTTTGTTTCTGTTGGTCAATTTTTTAGTCATATGGCATTGATCTACTTGAGAAAGGACATGCATTCAATCAGAAATTCTATCCCTCCATCTTTCACAATGTTTCACCTCTGGTTTCATAGCTGTGCCAATACATGAATAAGAAAATTATAGCAACCTTTTCACCTGAAAGTTAAGCAGACAGATTAAAAACATTCTGCCCTGCATTGCTTGAACTTCCTATGATGAGGAAAATGAGAAATCTTATGTCTAACATTATATGACTACATTTTACAAAAACAAAATACCACAAAATAACATCTACATTAACAGATTCAAGGTGGTGTGCAATAGCAAATTCCATTCACCTTTTCTACTTACAGTTTGGAACCAGAAGCTATAACGGTATTGTTGTTTATACTATACCTTTTGTCCTGGAGGCCCTTGAGGTCCCTGTAAAGAGAAAGAAAATGTAATTACTCTAGCTAATTTAAACTTCAGTGCCCAATTAAAACCGTCCCATTGTGTAAGTATTCAGATACTGGAATGAAACCAGTAGAAATTTTCTGCATCGACAGAAAGTAAAATGTTCTACAGAAAACGCAAATGGATCTTTTCTCTTTTGGAACAGATTTTACTTCTAAGTAGAAGATTCAAACTTCCCCCCTTCCTAACATCTTCTCTTCCATTCCATCAATTTCTTCAAATACTGACAAATCTGTCAGCATTAAAAAGACTGTAGTTTTTCTTCTTCTTCTGATCTAACAATCAGTTGTGGTCCACAATAATTTTTCTGCTCAGCAGTAAGTTTTCCACAAAAACTTGGCTTATGCTACTAAGTTTTTACTCTATTTTTAAATAGAGAAGCATTAGCCTCTCTATAGTTTCTAGATCATTAAAGGTATTGAAATTTATTTCTATAGTTTAACCAACATGTGATCTGTGCCATCAGCCACAAGTTAAAAAAAAAAACAAAAAACAACTTTCAAAAATCCTTAAGAATTCTCTTGAAAGTAAAGAAGAACCATTATAACCTTATGATCTGAGAATGCAGGAATACCTAAATCCAGGAAAGGTTAGCTGCTTAATGTCTTACAAGAGTGAGTTTCGTTGATATTAGTTGGACCCATTTCTCAACTGGTATCTCTGAAGCACCCAATTCATTTGTGGCCAAAAAGGGGAGGCATCAGGGAAACAGAACAGCAAAACATGTATATGACATCATGTCAGTCTGTTTTGATTAAATCAGACCACATTCAGTATGGTCATCTACTCTTTTCCACATGTTCCTACAGGAGGTGCTCATGCAGTTTGTGTGTGCTGAAGCAAACTTAAGAGAGATTAATTCTGACTGTGTCAAGTTGAAAAACAAAAAGCCAGAATGGGAGAATTCAGCTTGTTTTGATGTTTGAAAAGATAGAAGAAGAATTGATGTCGGAACAGGAATTATTCAGGATTTCACCTTGAACAACAGGATTGCTGCTTCAAAATGGCAAATTTTGTATTTAAGATAGGGTGAATATAGGTTAAAACTCCCTTTTTTTTTGGTAGATCCAGGTCGTGTTGGAATGTTGCCCTGATGCAACATTAAACTGGTAACACAGAAAAGCTCCACTGCTTGTAACTGCTGGTACTGGATTCACTGTCTTAGAAAAACGAGGATCTTGCAAGCATCTCCCTTTTTCAAAAGGACAGATTTTGCAAATAGAAAACCATCTGCGGTATACAGAATGACAGACTAACTTTCTTTTCTTTAAAAGGATGTGAAAATAACCAAACACTCAGATCTGATGATAACTAGAGTGATAATTAGGGAATAGAGTGATCACCTGCTTTTTCTGACTGGAGAAAAATCCCACCAGCCCACTGCATTTCCGTAAACTGCTATTTAAATCTCTTTTTTCAGTATGTGCCTGAATTCTAACTCTAAGATATATCCAAGGATGAGGGCACCTGTAATAGCGATTATGGCAAATGAACAGCCTATTACCTGAGCACCACTTGTAAGCAGTCTCCCAGAACACTGGAGACAGGGAAGAAGAAAAATAAATGAAAAAAGTCAATAGGATGTTGCTAGATGAGAGTGGCCTACTGGGGAAGGAACTGAACCGTGGATATAACATATTCCATTTAAACAGAACTTTTCCCTTTGTTCTAGAAAATGAAGAAAGTTTCTTCCAGTGCCTCACAGCATGGCAAGTGATGAGCCAGGAATCTTCCCTTTTGCCAAGAAAAATACAGGTTTGGCTATCATCTTAAAAACTCCAAGAAATTCATGTTCAGACTACAGATTACCCATATCACCGTTACCAAAGTAAGCTCCAAATATCCAGGCCCTGGGCATCATTTTTCTTTTGACTTTTATTAAACAGTTCTACTACATTAGCTTCCATCAATAGGCCAGAACAACTGAAGACTACTTCATATTTCATATCTGTTTCTTTTATGTGCATGGAATAAGTGCTTACTCTTCAGTTTCCAAATACATAAGAAGCTAAACATAATCTTTTGGACACGTTCAGCTAAACCAAAACACCATTTGGAAACCTTCAAAACAAAGCTACTATCTAAAGGTAAAATTGCTACTCAGTTATTAGGAATATCCCCCAAAGTAAACTGTGAAATGTGTTGCTCATCTGAGTACTTCTGCGCTTAGAGTCTGCAGCTGTCAACTTGTGGGATGGATTTGATTCAAGATATTGCAAATGTCTCCAGAAAAATCTCCTTCCCTAGAATTTTCCCTTCAATGCTGCTACCATTCCAGCTCTTCCAAAGGACTTACTGAATAAGAAAGTATTTTCATAGAAGAAAAATCTTGCCTTCATTGCATTTTTAGAATGGATGATTCAGAGAAGAGCATTAGGCACTAATCATCAGTTATTTTAAACAATGAGTAGTTTTCCATTTCTGGTACTTAAACTTTACTCAGACTGGAAGTTACTCCCATGTCTCATGACCTCTGAGCTATTACACCACCTGATGACCAGCACAGTCCTCAAAAATACAACTACCTTCAGCAAGCTAATTGCAATTAAAAGCTTAAAATGACACATTTTACAATTTACACACAAGAGTTTCTTATTCTGTATGTACTCAGAATGTAAAATAATTATATAGAATTGATAACAGCTAGAGAATCCAAGTAGAAAATGGGAAATGCAATATGATCATGTAGGGTTTTTTTCCTTAGCATTTAGCAATTAGCAATTGATCCGAGGAGAGCACTATATATATGAAAAATCATGTCATCGATTTGTTTGAAGTCATTAATTAGAATCTTTGAAAATTACCCTTTTTTCATACATGCACTGAGAAACTTCAGTTGAGCTGGCTGTAAATTTTGGTCAAGAGAGTTGCCCAGTACAGGAAAATAACTAAAAATAATAAAAACCATTTAAAATCTCTATTATTTCAGATATCCTGAACACCTCCTAAAACCATTTTCTACCTTGTGTAACTGATAAACTACCTATAGATATGACAAGAAATAGCATGGGTTTACTGAAGTAGATTCTCAAGTTAATTCCTCAGTTGGAGAGTAGAAAAAGAAATTGCACTGCTCCCAAGAAATTCAATAACTATTCTTGTGTCTCTGGGGATGGAGCATTGTATGATATGTACCTAAGTACTTGGAAAAATTGGGCATCCAAGGATAAAAAGAAGTTTTTAAGTGTTCTATGTAAGAAATGAATTTTCACAATGAATGCCATTCTTCAGCCACTATTCTCAAGGGATCTACAGAGCTTCTTTCATATCAAATATTAGCATTACAGAAATGATCAAATGAAGTTACAGCTGGATACGCTCAGGTGCCTTCACTAACAACTACTCAAAATTAAAAAGAAAAAAAAAAAAAGGAAAAACAACGGAAAAAGTTGCCACAAATGTAGTCAAAGCAAATTCACTGAGTCCAGAACTCTTTCTAGACATCCGTTTATATGTTCTGTTTTCCTTTTAAAGTTACTTTGCTGCTTGTGCTTTAGCAAACTGCAAAATAAGAAATATTCTGCCCTGCAAGTGTTAAAGCTGCGGTTCAAAGACACAGTAATTCAGGGTGTGATACCTCACAAACAGCCTCCCTATGTGTTTTAATTTTCAACTTCAAGTGGCTCAGTTGTTAAACATTTAAATAAATATATGAAATAGAAAGCTTGGAGCATTTTCCATTTGCAGGTCTGTGCTAGATGTAATGATTTGTTCTGTGAGGTGTTAGATGTCAAGGACAGCAAGCATGAACACCAAATGAAAATGCCTAACAAAAACATAATGAGAAAATGAAAGTTTTGGTGTACTGAAAAAATTATAAACCAAAATACATCACAATAGAGCAATACATTCATACTGAAACTCTTATTCCAATGCTTGGTAAAAAACAAAACAAAAATAAAACAAACAAAAAACCCCAAACCTTTTTTTTTTTTTTTTTTTTTTTTTTAACCTTTCATACTACCTTTCTAAAGTAAAAACTCCTTGTAATAGAAGGCCTTTATAAGATCTGTACCTACATTTTTATAGGACAAAGGAGTTACCAAAACTATACCTGAGAACGCATATTTCCTCTTTGGTACTATAGGAATCATGAAACACTTCCTTATTTCCACAAAGCTGAGAATGAAGAAGAATTCAGGAAGGGAACTTAAAATAACAAATGTACATGCAGAGGAAAACCACAGGTTTCGTACACAGCATCCATCTGCCTTTCCGAGGAGCCTCCGTGTTGCCCGTTGACCCCATTTGCTGTGTGGAACAAGGCATATAATGTAATTCTGAAAGTGTGTTCTCGCATGGTTGAGGAGTGTTTCATAAAGATTGTGATGACTGGAGTACTACTATCAAAGTATATAGTGCTTTAGCATTCATGAATTGCCTGAATTTAAAAAAGACTGGCTAAGAAAACAGATCAACTATAATGGAAATTCATATAAATTCTCATTAAGCAGTGGTCCCATATGCTACCTTAATTGATTAAAAGTGCGGCAAAAGCTATTAATTAGTGCTCAGGCAGAAATCCTCATTGTCGTCGTCTTCTTAGTCATTGTTCTGACATCCCAGACAAATGTCACTGAAGTACTGAGATCATAAAATCCCAAAGACAACTTTCCCTAAGACTAGCTCTTATAACTTAAGGCCAATGAATCTGCATCGGGGAAAAAAATAAGTACGTGCCGTAGGAGGTGCAGGCAGAGATTCTCAATTTCAGCTGCTAGTTTTTGGTAAACTTTCACATCTAGACAGCTTGAGAACCACACTTTCTAAAATTTACTGTGAACATGTCACCAGAATGAAATAAACAAGGCTGCTGCAGAACTCTGGCCATGGAAAACAAATTCACAATTAGCAATTTCCCAGAGGAACTATGAGGATTCACACCAGCTGAGGATCTGTCCTTGGTTGTTGGCCTGAGAGGCTAAACTCAAGCCAGCAGCACTTTCCAGCCAGTTCTGGCTGATTCCCCCCCTACCCCTTCCTTTTTTGTTTTTTTAAACCTCAGATGAAAAATATATATTAACTCATTTTAAAGATGTGAGGTTTTATAGATTTGACTGCAAAGCTATGCTCTTTCACCAACTTTCAAGTACATGACAGTATCCTTTGGAAGAAAGTTCTCCCTATACTGAATAGCTAGTAAGACCACTAAGTCTTTTCTTTTTTTTTTTTTCTTGAACGCATGCCCAGCAAGTCTGTAAAAACACAAAGCTGCTAGTCTGGAAAACAATACATCTTAAGTAGAGGGATTTTGCATTTGAGTTAATCATTAAAGGATAGATTTCTTTTGCAAAGAGATATCTTTACCTGAATTCTTTGCTTGTTCTAGACATTTTGTTCATGCAAAACATCTGTAAAATTACTTATGTATCTTTAAAGCCAGTTTCTGGAGAAAAAAAAATATATATTTTATTCAGAGACAAAAAGCAGTTGACTCGTACACTGAACACAATTCAACTAATTTTCCAAGGAGCTGAAAAGATGGCAAATTTTGATCCTCCAGAATCCTATGGCTATGCACTGGTTTAGAATAGTTCTAAATTAAAAGCACCAAGAGCGTTTTGGAAACAAAAACAAAAAGCAACATCAAAAAGTTACCATATGGAAATTAGAAATAAAAATAGCCATGCACACCTTCTGTTCTATTGCAATATGTGAATCTGAAAACACCTATCAGTGTCAGCGTTTCAGGTTTCCTGTCATTGACTACACTTATAATAAAATCACCAGCACTCTGAAACCAGAAATTCTAGCTTCTACCTGCAGAAGAATCACAAACACTTTTATGATCCATTCTGAAAATAAGAAGATGAAGAAAAAAAGCCTCACATGGTACCAGGAAGACATGGCTAATGGCATGGGAAGGGAAATGTGTTATAGGAGGCAAGACACAACTTTACCAAAAAGGATGAAAAGCTAAGGAAACTCTACCAGTCTTCCCTCTGGCATAGAAGACTTTTTTTAGATCCACATAACATTTCAAAACTTCAAACCCTTAGCACCACATCTCACTGCTTGGCCTTCATGTGACTCCATTCTGCACAGAGGAGCAATACCTTCTACTCTGGCAGAAAGTAGACCTCAAGGGCTTTCTAGAGTCCTGGAAACTAGAAAAAAAAATTAAAAAAGTAACTAACTAGGCATTCTTACACTCTCTTCTGACATTAAAGATATATACACTCAATTCTTCTTAACTTAAAACTAACTTTGCTCACTACTCAGCCCTAAAAGAAAACATATTGTTCCTAGCATAAAAACAAAGTGATGGAAGACCTTGCAAACAGCAAGACCCCACATCTCAACCATGAGAACAACAGAAGGTGACTGGATGCTGATAACATGGGAATATTTTCAGCAAGGGAATAAGACACTTGCATAAGCAACAGTGGGTTTTCCCAACCTTCTCTTCCTATCACCCTGAAGTAAGCCACTGTAGCAGAAATGCTAAGTCACAACCTGAACCAGTGACTGAGCACCTTGGGGAAAGGCAGGGTCAACCCAGGGGCGCTCAGGTGTATACAATGTACCTGAGGGACCAGAAAGTGTGGGGCCAGGATCCACCCCTTCCCAAACCTCATTAAAGTGCTGGCAGTGGAGGTGAGAGTGTCTGTCTGGAGATCCCTTTGCACCTGAGGCTTCTGAAAGTAGGCAGCTGCTTTTCTTTATTTCTGTGCCCGTAGCTGTTACATTTGAGCAGATCTTCACTTACTGCAGCCTAGGACTTTGCTGCTCTGCTGTCACTGCTGTGCTTTCCATTGTGTTACACCCACTTAATTTCTGAAATAAAGAAAAGCCATTCCCCTTCTTCAGAGTAAATTGCACAAATTGCCCTGTGCTATAAAGATGAGTTCTCTTACGGCAAAGCTGAACTCAAACAAGAGAACTCATTGTCATTTTCTCTGTCTGGTCCAAGCAAACCTCCCCTGCCTGAGGGGGAAAAAGTTCTGAATTGTTACTACCACTTTCTCTCCCACATCTAAAACATGGTTATTATTACTTTTTTTCTTTATTGACACAGAACTTCAATAAAATTTGAGGAGAATATGGCAGCAGAGTCTTGGTGCAAATTGTTGTGCCCTCACTAGTGCTCCTGATTTCCTATTTGATTGAGCAATAAGAACATGGATGTTCCTGGAACTCCAAATGCATTAAAATGATTTCAACTTTTTGAGAATCAAGTCACATGTTGCTTGAGTAGGTCACAAGTTACTCAAGACGTGTAATAGGTTTGTGTTACATTCTGAGACGCAATCTGGAAAACACGCTGCTATCTCATTATCTACCATCTTTTGCTCTTCAAGGGTCTTATTCCATTCCTTGTAAAAAGAGAAGACAGAAAGCTAAGTAATTTCAAGCTGTGTCAAGTTTTTCCATTTTAACCCTTTTCCAAGGTTAAAACTGAATTTACCAGCTCTGGTAACATTCTCTGCACTCTCCTAGAAATACTAAGGGATGTTACTGAATGTGAGCATAAATCACTTTTGACAGAGAAAAGCTTCTATCCCACTGTTATAATCTAGAGGTCAGGCCTGCAGTTCTTTGCTTGAATAGTACCAGTGCTATTTAAAACTGCTGAGACAGTGATCCTTTAGAATACAAATAGCCTTCAGTTTCCACCAACCTCAAAAAGTACATTGGAAATTTAGGGATTGTTTCAGGGCCATCGGTGTTGTCCTTGCCTGTATCTTGCCTCTATCCAGAAGAACAACCAGAGTGCATGCTCCAGTACTTGGCTTCTTACTGGAAAAGCTCTGGAAACATCAATAATCCCTAAAAGGTGGATTTCTGGGAGATTAGCACTCGTAGTACTTTTCGGAACCCATCTACCTACCAGATCCTTCTTCACACACAGAAAAAATGGAATTTAACTTGGACTTGAATAACAGTGTGAAACAGAGACAACTCTTTACAAAAGAGTTCCTGCGGAATTAACGTAGAAGTTCACAATTCACATCTGAGATTTCTGCTGTAGTTTTATTTGAAGAGATGGATGGATAACACAGGAAAAGAATTGTAGATAGGTTTGTGTTCCCTGTTTTTCTTTAGCATCACAATTCTACAGCATAACTGTTTGGAAATCAGCTACTTCTGCAGTAGTTCCTCAAATTTCAACATTGAGGTAAAGAGATATTCATGCAGAAATGTATGATGGAAGATGTCAAAGGAAACCAGACAGAATCTGTATGGATAGCTTCAGCACTTTTCACAAGGAAGACAGCCTGGAAATCTGTACTGGCACAATGCATATGTCAAAATAACCAAGAAAAATGAAAATAAAATGTCTCTCTGATAACCTGAACTTTTCTTGATCTACATATAGGTTAACACTTAAGCCATCATGTTGGCTTTTAGACCAGGCATTTGGAGCTGGAAACTTATGCAGTCTGGGTTTTTTTTTTCTCTAGCTTACAGTTGCTGGTATGATTTTTAAAATGCCTTTTTTCTCTATTTAAACACATCTGCACTTAGGGACATGAAGAGTCCTGTAGCAGTTCTTTATTTCCTATGTGCAGATGACTAGAGCAGTGGGAATCTTCTGAATACCGCAAGGCTCTTTTGCTTTAAAGACCCTTGGGGATTCTGTGACCCTGATGATCTGGTCTTGAACAGAACGAAGACACTGCTGCAGTAAGCGCAGTCCAGAGAGCAAATAGGAGATTACAATCAAAATAAGCAAACCAAAAAAGAAAATGCCCTTCCCAGCTATTATACATGCTATTAACAATAAGTACTCATAAACCAAAAAGAATGGAACAACAGGGAACACAAATGTGCTAAAACACTAGGTAGTACCTTTGGGAGATGAGATTTTAGCTCTGTTAAATTTTTATCTTTAAAAGAGAAGCTATAAAAAATTCAGTTTCCTGATCAAAGGAGATACTTCAGAATCTCAATCTTTTCTTTCTCTGCTGAAAAACTTTCTTGGATTTTGTTAATCCAAAATGTTCTGCAAATTGTCAAGCTGAAGCATCATCACATCTGTTTAAAACTTTATAAATTCAAATAGGTAGTAATCTTATCCACACTGATTGCTGAGCATATAATCTTCCTCTTCAGAAGCATTCAGAAATCAAAAGCACATGCCAAGAGCTACAATTATGTCACTTCACATGAAAGAAAATAAGAATGACCATAAGCATTTAGGGAAATCTTAAGGGAAAAAATGTTTCACAGTTTTGGGAACATGTGACAAGCAGAAACCCCTGATGCATTATCCTGTGTCTGAAGCTGATTTACAGACAGTGGAGCTTCAATTTGCTTCCAAATGAAAAGGGCTAATTAGTTTCTGATGCAACAGAAAACATGTACTCCCATATCTGAGTATTTGTAAAAAGTGCATTCATTTAGCTCCTATATTCTCCCACACATGATGAAAAGAAAACCCTCAGGAGATAATATTCTGAGAGTTTCTTTGCAGCATCTTCACTGTTATGTCAGGCAAAGGGCCAGAAAAATTGCTGAGATTTTGGCCATTTAAACAAGTAGATGGCTGCTGCACTGCTCCACAGTCTCAACGTGAAAACAGCTCAAATTCAGAGGTGGCAATAAGAGGGGCCATGAGTCAGGCACATCTGACATGGCAGTTTTTCCTCGCTGTGCCTTCTATACTTCTGCAACCCAAAAGGAAGAACTGCCCTTATAGGCAACTGTATATTTCTAAAAAATTCTATTTTTTTCTTGCATTTTCTTCGCAAACGAGACTTCAAAGACTCAATGACAAAGGAAGGCTGGGAAATACAATTATCAAGCTTTCTGGAATTCCACAGTTTAAGAAGCACGTTTAAGTCTGTTAAAGTTTCTTAGCAAACTGAAAGAGTACTTACTGCCAACCCTTGTTCACCTGGCTTTCCTGGCTCACCCTAAAAAAAAAAACAACAAAAAGCATGAATAATTTAGAATAATTTAGCATGTCTTGAATTCAGTTCCTTGCTTAATAACAACCTCTTAAAAAATTCCATTACTCAACAGGTATGGCAGCTGACCACATATTAAATACACGCACAAATTTATATGTATATTTGCTTTTTAAAGTAATAGATCAAATCACAGACTTTAAGAGGCAAGGTACTACTTCACAATCTTTTAATGATGTAGTTCTTCAAGTAAAATTTAAACCCTGGTGTGCTGACTCTCAGCCCCTTAGTTCCAATCATAACATTCCACTTCAGCCAGTGGTGCTAAAGAACACAGATAAAGTTTTTTTCACATATGTGCTGAATCACTGTTTACATATTCCAGAATTAGTGTTCTGTGTCATCACCTCAGTCAGCAGGCATAACTTACTAATTATCATATTGCATATACCCATGAACAGTGACATTTTGAGGCTATGCAATAATTGTTCGTTTGTTAAATATTTGGATTGGTTTTCAAAATGGTATCCCTTCATTTTCCCAATTAATTCTCTTAGTGGGCACACGTCTACATGAAGCGAGGAGCTATCTTCACTTCTTCTTAAATGAATGTCTTCAACTGTCATTTGAGACAGTAAAATGGATGTCATACCACACGGGCTATCCATGTGCTCTTGGATCAGTACAGCTGCAGGATCATCTTCATCAGATTTATCATAAAAGAAAACCTGCCAAGAACCGATGGGAACTGTTTTGATGCGACTGTTCTTGGCAACTCAACAGATTCTAAACTGCTTCTCTAGGTAAATGTGCTTTCAGATGCACAAATCTGCATCTGCAAACACACCAAAAAAACAGGGAAAGAGAAACCACACAGATTTCAGACAGCAAATTATTCAAGGTTGTTGAACTTCTCAGCTTTCTTTGTAGCCTTGCTTATTTTTTTATACAACAATCTCACAGCATCACAGAAGCATCAAGATATGCCTATAAATGTTGGGAAGCATTATCTTTATGTTGAAATAATTTCAAAACTGTGTAACATTGTCTACTGTTTTATTACCAGAAAAAAACAAACAAACAAACAAACAAACAAACAAAAAAAAACCTGTTTTTTCCCTTGTGCTTCTTTTTTGACACTCTAAAAGTGCTGGTATCTGTGTGGCAGGAAAGCTCTTTTGGAAGGCAAGTGCGTACAGGTTCCAAGAGGTTTTTCTACTGACACCCAAATAAAGGCTTAGCAGAAGGATGCAAAATCCTCTCTTGTGCCCTTGATCTTCCTTGGTTCCTGTTAGACCTTCCAATAGGCCTAACAGCATTTCCCTCACATTTCTACCTTCAGATCTAAAGACTTTCTGCCCCAGAAACAAACATTTTCTCATCTCTAAAAACTTTAAGTGACTGGAGCAGGATACATGCTCCTGGCACGTGAGGTAAAGATAGCACAGATGGAGGTCTGTGGGCACAGATGGAGATGTTAGCACACAGACTGTTCCTCAAAACTGCTACGCAGAGGAACAGAAGTAATGATGGCTGCTGGAGATGCTCACCTGGGCCCTGTTATCTTGAGTGAGTTTCACAGGATGCACAGCAAATGTATAGGGCATGGAAGAAGGCAGCGGTCAAAACATTTTCTTGAAGTTCTGGTAATTATAAGTACCTTGCTTAAAAGGAAACGAAAGCTTGCTTAAGAAAATGACTGCCATACAGTGGAGGCTGGCCATAGTAACGACTTTCAGTTGTAATGCTGCAGTGTTCCTATTTGTAATGCAGTATAACTATTATTTTGTTATTTCTCTATTCCACACAAGCCTTTTAAAGATAGAAAGCTGGGACAAGTTTTCCTCTTGAAGCAGGACACTGAGAAGGAGCAGGATGATAACAATAGTCAGCAATCTGGTTTGATTTTTATCTGATTCTGAAGCTGTACCACAAATTGATTCTCCACAATGCCATGGGGCTTAAGATAACCACAGCTGAACGAAAAGAAACAAAAAACAAACTATAAAAAGAAACTCTCTCTCGCCATCTAAAGTCAAAAATCACTACAGAACTATTATAAAATGGAATGACCTAATTGCATAAAATGCATTACTTCTGTCATGAGAAACACTATTGTTCCCTTTGCTAAGCAGCAACAAAAACCAAGCAATCTGCAGTCAGACTGTGACCAGCAACACTAGCTGATTCTTCTAGCCTGTTATATGTGATGTGAATTACAAAAATGGTTGCAAAACCATTAAAACTCTTGCAGTTTTAGAAATCGGTTGTGGTTTCAGTCTCACCCTCTATATCAAACCAGAAGCAACTCTGAACAGAATCAAATTTACCACATTAGAAGACTAACAAGAAATGAGCAGATGGCCAAAGTAAAGCATACAGTGAAAGCAATAGATTTTCAGTGTCACTTCACAACCTTGTGCTAGAAATTATCAGCCCAATGTTGGCTAACAGCAGGCCTCAATTAGAGTCATAGAATCATTAAGTTTGGAGAAGATCACCAAGATCACCTCATCTAACTGAACTGTCAACCCACCACCAACATCACCAATTAACCCATGACCCTCAGTGCTACATCACCATGTTTCATGAACATCTCCAGGGATGGTTATCATGTTACACTCTTAATACACCTAATGCATGGTCAATACAATTTCAAATGAGGCAGTCTCAAATATGGCTAGAACAGGAACTCAGGTATTTTCTTTCTTGGTTTTGCAGTGAAATTTTACGACTTTCTGTCCTGGCCTACAAAATGAACTATGCTTTCTCTCTGACAAAGCTGTTTCTTTTTCCAGAGATGTCTTCACCTTGCTAGTTCCTTATGCATCCTCTCAGCTGTGATCTTTACTTGTGACAGATGTGTTTACCAGATCTGTGCATTTGACATTTCAGCTGTCAAGTGTACTGCCTGTGATTCAGCTTCCACACTGACATTGCAGTGGGATTCATGATAAACAGAGAGATACGTTTTTCAAAAAGAAAAACATTTAAAAAAGGAGTATTAAAGAGGTCACAAACCATAGAGTCAACACTATACTCATATTTTGAAGAAAAAAAAAGTAAAACAAATTCTTGCATTTACCCGTCTTTTTATGAAGTGTTTAATATCACATTATAAAATGCCAAAGCCCATGGGTCTGATCCTGCATCTAAAAACATTAAATAATTTTCTGTATTCTGCTTATGGATCTAATGAAATACAGGGGATGAGTGGAAGAAAATTGTACTGTTAGTGTTGTGTAGAAATGGCAGAATCTCACTCCAAAATTTATCATACTTCGGGCAGCATTTAGCAGTTTATTATTCTGATTTCATAATTTGAAGCAAAATCATTAGAAAGTGAGAAATAAAGCTAGCCTATGCAATGACATCTCACATTCAGCTTTAGCTTGAAGTCTGAGTGGGAACATTTGCTACTTGAAGAGGAGGCAGACCATTTTCGTACAGCTATTAAAACATCAGTGAACAACTCAGAAACCTTAGAATGTGTGGGAAAAACTGCCAGGGGTGAGAGGCAAGAAACCTAGGTATTACTCTTGGCCCCGCTACGAACTTACTGCGTGTGGCAGAGGGACTTCAGGTGCACTGCGAAATTTGTCTGTGGTTCAGCTTCCACATGTCTTACTTGCCAATCTTACCTCACAAACCACCTTTGACTGTTACATATTTGACAAAAATTTGGACACTAACAGACCAACTCACCGGAATGCCAGGCATCCCTCGAGGACCATCTTTCCCAGTATCTCCTGGGGGACCTCTGGGTCCTGGTGGCCCCGGAGGTCCAGGGGGTCCAGCTTGTCCTTGGTCCCCCTAGCACAACAAAAAAATAATCATGAGAAGTTTGCTTTAGAGGCATCCGCCACACGAAAATACATTTTTCCAGAAAGAACGCAAGACAAGTTTAAAGAAGCTACCGTGAGCTAAACACTGGTGTCTTTGCTCCTTAATGCAACAGACCAACAGGTTGACCTGTACAGTGCAAGCGGCCACAGAGCAAAAGGCTGAAATTGTAAATGGCTTGTTCTATCACAGGACACGAACTAGAATTTGGTGTAGCTTTGCAATATTTGACTCATGCAGTTTTCCAGAGAGAGTAACCGTTTTCAATAAGCAGCTCTTCGTTTCCTGATTGGTTTAATCATGACAAAGCTGAGGATTAAAAAAAAGTCATGTGCCAGAAGTATACAGTTTGCCTGGCAACATTCCAAGCCCATCAATGTTACGTGGACAGACTTCAAACGTGAGCATGGAGAGTAAGTGCTTTTCCACAGAGTCGCACAGAATTTTTCATCTGTGTTGGTGAGCTCTTTCAGAGCAATAATTAGCCAAATCCCTTAATGATTTAGACTTACTAATTTGTAAAAGACAATTTCCAAGAAAGTTGCCAGAACATACAGCCTTTGAAAAAACACCAGAAATGGTGTTCAACTTATTTGATTTCCAGTATAGCACTGCAAGCCACTAAAAATGCTAACTGCATCTTAAATGTGGAGCATTTGGAGCAGTTACCCACAATATTTAAGCGTTAATTTCATTAACAATTTCTTAATTATAGAACTTTCAAATAAGCAACTTGCTATAAGAAGGTTTCCGACAAACAGGCACAGCAGAGAGTAAACTGAATGTAAGGAAGAACCAGATTCGAGTGAGATGAAGCACTACCTTAATGAGGCGGCGTTTAATGAGCTGCTGATCAGCAGAGAGAAACCCATGATTGATTTTAGGAAACACCATCTGATCAGGCAGGTGAGGTCAAAGGTTGAAGATCAGAGATGAGAGAATTGAAGAATAGACATCAGAGGCCCGAGAAAGAAATAAAGATATATTCATTAGATTTGTAATAGCTAAAGTTATATGAACTGGTGCTTCTGCTAGAGAGAAACTGTGCTTTTAGCGCTCTGTGAACTCATCATATACAGCGAGTTAATTGTCTAAGTCCTTTCTCCTCAGATTTCACAGGAGAATTCTTCACTTTATTTTTTTTCCATTATCTAGGCTCTGAAAAAATTCAGTATTTTTGCATTCTGTTCTCTCAGCAAAGTTTCTAGACACAAAGCACCAGTTCAACTTTCAGTCAGATTTTCTAACCAGCATATTGTGCCATGAACAATGGTGTCATTTTAATAAGCATTGGAGTTCCAGCTTGACCAGATTGCTCAATTCTTCCTGCTTAATTTGCAAATGCATTTTGAAAAATCAGCACATACAGATTAAACTTCAGATATCTAACACATAACTGTTTCTTGATTCAACCACTACAGAGTTCACTGACATTTTCAATCCTCCTGTATGCCTCAGGAAAGCAGAACTACAGCAATTCTCATCTGAAAAATGAAATACTGACCAAGAAGAGCACACGGAACATGGGTGCTGCCAGGGGTAGCGCTGTATGCAGTCATGGATTTGATCCCACGCTTTGCATCAGAAATGCATACACCAATACAAAGGCAAAGGGAGTTGACTTAGGTCCACCATAAGGATTCATGGCTATCTTGTAGTAAGAGTAATTTTTTTCATGTGCACTTTTATGCTGATACAGAGAGACCTGACTGAACAGATACATGTCAACCACAAACCTTGACGGTGAGGATCTGATTACTGTGCAGAGCAGCGACTGTGGGGAAGCCTGGCAGACCCTAGGGACACAGCACAACATGGTACCAAAACAACACAACACAAACATCACAGAGACAATTTACTGACAGACAAACAGAACAAACACTATCTTTAGTATACCCCACATCGCCTACTGACAGGAAACAGCCTCTCTGTCATATGGGAAACAGAATTAAGTTTGCACTATAGGTGTGTGGATGTTGTTACTTCACAACAATATAAACAGATTATTAGAAGGAGCAGTTGCATAGAGGTGACTCCTTAAAATTACAATAAATTGTTAGGATTGTTTGACAGTTGTTAGGCTATCAGCCAGCTGACTGCACAGTTCCTCCATTACAACATGCTACAGCCCTTCAAGACAGCTCTGCAGAAAGCTTTGATTCTGGGTTGCTGCAGAACTTGACAGCGGTGACAGGGAATTTTGAGGCACTTTGTGTAATTACCATCCTGCTCCTCGCATTCTGTTTTGCATACGACATTCAGCACATAAACTGATCACACATACACAACTGTAAACACTGAACAACAATCTACTGATAGATCTGGGGGAATCCACAATGGCCAAGGTCAACATTTTCAACATATACATAAAGGCATTTTCATAACCAGGGTAATATTTGCCCATTGAGTGCTGTATGCTGCATGTGGTCTCCCATATTCTACTCTACCCACATGTGCAGAACTTGATACAAAAAAGGAAGATGTGGTAATTAGAGCCTGCTGAGAGAGCTTTGCTCTCACTTCAGCACTCTTCTCGTGCTGCCTTCTAGGGTGCAAATTAGACTTCCTCATTAAGCTGAAACTTTGTAGTGTTAAGCAGGATAGTCCTAAAGAATGAAATCCCTAAGGCCTCTAGATACAGCACCCTATTTGAGGCAGAGATCCTCAAAGGTTTGTCCATGGAGATCCAGGAAACAGCTAAGACATCAGGCTGAGGCATATAGATAAAACAGTCCGGTATGCCTAAGATCCCTATGTGCATGGACACAAGTGTCACTTCCACGGCACAGCCCTGCTGTGAAGCCTCAATGTAGGTGGCTGCAGAGTTGCACCTGCAGAAGGGAAAGTTGCACATAGCTCTGGCTGCCAGACAAAGTGGCTTTCTTAAGTCCTATGTCAAGGCTCTGATGGGGCAACCCCTGTGGCCAAGGGGCAGCACGCTTTGCAGTCCAGCCAGACTCGTGGAAAGCACCAACAGGGAACAGTGGCCTGACAGCTACAACCATCTTTCATCATTACAAGTAATTGTTCTGTGCATCTCTACCTGCAATCGTATCAGAGATGTTCTGGATCACAAAGACCACAATGGTCTTCCTCCCCAGCTCTCCTAAGAAGGCAGAGTTACATTCTGATGCACACAACATGCCTTTGCTAGTGCAACTTTATTCTTGATACACACTGGTGAAACAAGAGGAAACTGAGACTGCAAGTGAATCCCATCCAGTCAGAGGCAGTTTTACCAGCTTTCCCACTTGGTTCTGATGAACCTGACTGTGGCTAACTGCATTGCTTGATGACCTGAGATCTCCTCTTTAGAAACAAATAAAAAGAAAACAAAGCCAAAAAAGGCTAAACCACCATACATTTAAAGAAGCTCATTCCTGAGACATTGCTAAGGCTGAAATGATACACCATTTAGAAAACAGATGTATCAAATTTGCATTTATCTTGTTATGGAATATAAGTTAAAGAAGTTATTAAATGGTACTGTGCCAGAATCTTTACATCTGTGACTCATTAGTCCTGCTGTGTACATAGTTCATTCCTCTTCAAGCTAAAGCTACAATACCCCTGTAATGGAAATGGGTACAAACAAGAAACCTACATATCTAAAATTGGAGCAGAAAACAATAAATTTTAGTTGCTTTTTTTTCTTTTTTAATTGTAAAAGGGATAACCAGAAAATCTTTTAAGCACTTCATTTTTACTCATTGTTGCATAATAGTTTTTATAGAACTGTATTGAGGCATATTTAGAATTTGACTTTTTTTTTTAAAGGGGGAAACTCAAAACTTATATTAGGTTTGATTCATTTCACGATGAATACAGAAAAAAACCCTGAGAATTAATTCAGGAGATTCTCTGCAAATGTTGTTTGGCTTTATTTATTTATTTATTTAATAAGTGAAAAAGTTTTGAAAGTTTTGTGTAGCTCCACAAACAAACATTTATGTGGAGCACTTCCCAATCTGTGTTTTCAATGCCTCCCAACACCACAAAGACAAGTTCAAGAGTATACCAGTACTGTAGGTTTGTCAACATAAACAAACTACGAGAAAGAGAAACGATCTCCTTCAGCAACAACATCTTCCAGCATTTTCCAAAGTTGAAAAAAACTTCTTTCCATTTCCCAAAACTGATAATCTCAGAGCTAATGGCCAGAAAAATGTCAGCTTGGACCTAGATCATATTATTGTACATAATAATAATTTCTGGAGAGATCAGAAATAGAAGAATACTGAATGGAACCCAGCAGAGAAATTATGAGTACATGGTTTATGCATGCGTGAGAGGTTTCAGAAGGCATTGCATCTTCTGGCATCCATGAAAGCTTATGTTGGCAAACAATAAGCATCAAAAAAGGCATAAAATGATCTACCCTTCCTACAAAATGAGTTCTCTTCCTTTCCTGTCACTCTGCTATAAATACCCCCTCAAACATCCCCTAGATATATGTATATATATTTTTCCTATCTAAAGTTGTTCTCAATGACAGATTCTGTGTTATTCAGTTTTCTCTTTATTTGGTTTCATTCTTGAACTGCGAATATGAACAGTTCTTGTTCTACACAAAACACAATGCTTGGCAGAAACTAACAGGCCCGTGACCATATAATGCAGTACACTGCTTGCCCACCTGGAAATGCAGATAAAGACTGTTCATTCCCATGCAGTGGCCAATGACAACACTGAATAATGACAGACCCTCACACAATTGCCCGACTTTCGACTTTGGTGAAATCATTCTCCTGTAACATCCATCACAATCTTTAGAGATGTCACTCCCAAAAAAAGTCCCAGATTTTTCACGCATTGTTCAACTTTGTGTGTTGGCCTACAGCAAAGTCTAGTCTTTAAGGTTGTCATAGCCCTTCTCTATGACAGGTATAAGAGCAAACATCATTTTAAAGGTTTACAGTAACACTGTCTACAGTCCATTTTGAATTTTGCATTTGCTCAGCACAGTAAATGTCACAGTCCTCCTCAGGATTTTCCTTCTGACCTGCCAATAAACCCAAGCTGCACAAGCTTACATGTTCCTGTGAAGACATGGTAAATGAGACAGGAATTACCACCTGCTGTTCACTTGCACTTCCTAAGGTTACAGCCAGCTGCTGCTATTTCACATCAAATCACACAGGCTTCAGGCCAGAGTGGTCTTGACACCCTTTATGGCTGCTTTCCCTCCTCCCCAACACCACCTCCAATTCTAATTAATCCCTCAGACTGAGTGGCAGTCCTGCAGCTAATTATTTTACCTGCCCTGGGGAACACAATGTTTGGTATCACCCTGTACAGTGCCATGGACTCTCAGCAGGAACTCTTTTATATAATCCCTTTTATCATAACCGCTGCTTTCTCCATCAGCAGCTCTGCTAAGTAAAACACTGCACCATAAGACAAGGATCCAAGATTTTTTTCATGTAGGTAATAATTCAGCAAGGAGTTATATTCGAATACATCATGTAATGATTCAGTCCTTGTATTAAAATAATAAAAGTATAATGTCCTACAAATTAGCACAAACTTTGACTAAAAACAGAGCATTGTAAAATAAGTGTTATTTTCTATAACGACCTCTATATTTTCACAGTGGACTCTGCCTAACACTATGCTCAGAAAGGACAAAACTGGATAAAGCTAGCACTTGGCTATTTTAGTTCTATTATTAGATGAATTTTGAGTGAGATAAACATCTTCTTCACACAACTCAGGAGTTCTGATGACTATCAGAATCATCAAAAAATATCCTTCTTGAAGCCATGCATACTCTTACTGAAGCTGGTGGTAAGCATCCACTAAGATCCAATGTAGACCGTTTTTTTTCCAAAAACCATGTTGGTCCTCATAGTAAAAATCTTCAGGTTTATCACATTCCTTTTCAAATTTCATACTCACTGGAGTTATAAAAAGCAGGTGAGCGGTTCAGATCACTTCTACGATATTTATTAGGCCTGGAGGAAGCATTTTTCAAGAGCTGGCTTTGATCAAACTGCTGTAACTCAAGTGTTCAGTACTGTAATACTTTTGCGGGACAGCTGTCATTCTAGATGAAATGCCTACATAATGTTTTCTCAGTCACGGGACAGAGCTTGAGAAAGAGGAACAGGATGTACAGAAACTTCCTTCCTCACCATTCCTCTGGCATTACTAAAAAGGAACAAGATGCAAACTGATGAGTGGTAAGTAAAGACATGCACTGCCTAGCTCTTAAGATGGAAATGACAACATCCTTGTCTTGAGAGCAGGTATGTGGCACTCTCTAGTGTCACAGCTGTTCTGCATTCCCCAGCAGTACCTCATGAGCCAAACATCAAAGGCATAGCTTGGCCCTGGAGAGTCATCCACTGCCAAAAGAATGCTCCTGAGAACTCTGAGCTGAGGCTCATCTCAAGTCTTGAGTGCTCCAGTGCTTCAGATCAAGTGAGCAGCCAGTGCAATCTGAGTTCCTTCCAAACCTCACTTCCCCGCTTTCACGTTAATGGAAAACAGCGGAGTCAGAATAGCCTAAAACTGGTCAATTTGTACAGATAAGTAGTCCCAGAAATTGACTACATAAACACCCCTTTTGATTTTTTACAGATAAGGTAATAAAGTCTCAGAATTAACTACTTAAAGGCAAGCTGGCATTAAACTAGATATTGAGAAGTTTTCTCTATGAGTTTGCTTTTGTCAATGTTATCTTAACAGAAAGAATTGTGTAAGTTTTTTCAGCCTTCTTATTGTGGCATAACAGGAATATAGTTCAAAACAGTGGTTAGATATAGTTGAGAACTAGAACTTGCTTCTACACAGGACAATGGAAAACAAACAACTGCATGGGTAGTCATATTACTACAGCGTGAACTTAATGCAGTACTGCTGCATTTATTTATATGTGAATTTATGTTTGAAGTAATGCATAAAAAAAGAAAATACACTTTTATACAACCTAACAATATCAGCTAAGGAACAACATCTCTGTATCACTACGTTTACTGCTTTTGACAGAATATTCATATAAAAGAAACCAAAGACTATTCTTATTATGAAATAAAAAGCTGGGAACAACACTAATTTCTGTTAGCGAAAGCTGAGCAGTCCTATTAAGGCAGATAAAATTCATGAGGAGTACTTATAGAAAAAAATAAGGTAAGCGTTGAGTAGATGTTGAGTAGAATATAATCAAACATCACCAAGGACAACTGTGGAATACATTGATAGAATAAGTTATGCAAAGTTACATTAAATTAACATAATACTCTGATTGTAACACTATACACATTTGCTTTGACAAAAATGTTGGATGTTGCTTTGACAACATGTTGAATAAAGACACAAACTAGGTGTCTGTTCGGGAACAAAGCTGCTTATTACATTGCTGATTTACATGCATTTGATAAAATTAGTAGTACCTCAAAAACTGGAGTCTTGCCTTTGGTAAGGGCAAGAAATCAGATTAATTTATATGCTACTACCTAATTTATGATGCAAACCTGTTCCTTTCTAAAAAAAAGTGCTAATCCTCAAATGAAAAAAGACTAAGTTTTAGAAGATGGCAAAGAGTTGATGATCATGGGTTACTCATCAGTAAGCAATTAGTATTTCCTGATTTATGAATGAAATACTCATTCTAATGATGACAACATAGATTTTTCATTTATTGTCTGAAGGAGCAGGAAAAGACTCAAAATATTTCATATATTCCTTAGAGACATATTAAGGATAATATATGCACACATTATAAAGAGGCTTTATTTATTTTTCTTTGAAAAATAACAGGTCAAAATGCATTCCTTAGATATCTTCAATTTCCCTTTAAAATGAGATAGTTTATAAATGCAGTGTCTATAATGCAACAAGTAATACCGAAGCTTTTATTTACAGCCTACACTTACATCAACATAGGGTGCTCTGAAAGCACTGTCTTCTAATTATTTCCATGGAAACTACAACAAAGTGCACGATAACACTGTTTGATACAGCAGATTCCCACTAACAAAAAACTACTTTTTAACACAGACGCCACGATTAGCCTATTAGTGCAGATGAGCTAATTGAGATGCTCTTCATTTTGTGGTGTGACAGCTGTTCACAGCCACCTGGAATGTGGTTTATCTTCCACATCACTATTGCCACTGCTGAAATGCACCACCCACCCTCTGACATCGTGGGCCACCAAAATAAGAGGTGTTACTTTTGGAGCAGCCCTTTTATAAATCCAAATACGTATGCATATATTTCAGTAAATAGTCTGCTTCCAGGCCTATGTTGTTTATGGTAGGCAAATTTTAAATAGTCTTCCAGCACAGAAGAGTAGAACTT